>NC_056735.1:1615909556-1616027056 GCF_019279795.1 Protopterus annectens
AAAATTGTGGTAACCAAAAAACTCTCGATCTACTCCCTTACCCATAATGCACCAACCCTAAACTACCTCAGATCTTGTTTGTCACTTTTCGCGATAGATGTGGTTGACAATAGCTCTGCAGCAGTTGTAGATCAGTGATATAATTATCTTCTAAATCTTAATATTTTTTAATTTGTCTTATGTTCTATATAGTTGCTATTCTCTTGAACTATCATGCAGTGCGTACTCCTTTAAAATACTATTGTTAGTATTTTTCCTTGCCTCTCTACACTTGGTGTAACTGTTTGTTACCATTGCTGGTAGTTTTTCTTCTTCTTTTCTGTCCTAAAAAAAAAAAAAATCTGTTCTTACTTAAATTTGCTGATGTTCGTGTTACCCTGCTGCAGTCATCACACTTGGGTTATCCTGCCGTCAGGCGGTCCCGCAGTCGGCCTGAATTCCAAAGTCTTGGTCCGGCTTCGGTTGCTGTCGCTTCTTCCCTGACGTCAGAGTGCCAGGGGTATATAAGAGGCATCCAACGTCATTTTCTTCAGTCTTTCTTGCCGCGCGGTGCCCGAAGCAGAAACAGTTCGCAAGTGCCGGTCGGCCGACACTTGGGGAATCTTTTCTTGCCTCAGTCCGATGTCAGAAAAAGTTAACAATTGCATTTCTTGTGGGAAGCAAATACCTCATAAGGACTTCCATTCCTATTGTATTCCTTGCCTAGGCCCAGACCACGACATCACAGGTTGTCGGTTTTGTGCTAGGCTTAATAAATGAACTATCAAAAGCCGTTTTGACTTCGCACAACATTACTTTGATAGGAAATTTAATTATATCATGCCATCAGAGCAGCCGACTACCGGCATGCATAAAAAATGCAAGGATAAGGACAGGAAGCCTAGGAACAAGCCAGACTCCGAGATCTCTGCTGGGCCTGTCACCTGTTCTCCGGTTTTCAGTGAGGTGCCTACGCAGCCCCTGACGACCGCAGAACTGTAACCTCAGACAGCTGCGGATTCTCAAGCGGAGTCTACTAGGCCGATGCAGCCATCTTCATTAGGCCCTTCCGACACCAGAGCAGAAGTAGACCCCAGTGCAGTGGAAACACCTTCGGTTGCAGAAGGTGTCTTCAGACCGACTACACTCACCATTAAATCTTATGCTAAGCTTAAAACTCCTTTAAAACCAAAGAAGACTGTACATCAGTCTGCAGTTCAAGGCCCCATGCCTAAGAAGCAGATGCTTAAGATGGCTGAAGATTTGATTACCCTAATCAGGGGTTCCCATCCCCCTCCTGATAAAAGACTAAGACAAGAGGAGGATTATGCTTCCTCTGACCAGGTTTCAGTTTTCTCAGATTCTTCTGAGGAACAGGATTACACTTCTCCACCTTATGAAGACTCTGATGCTGAAGACTCTATTCCCTCAGCATCTCCCCCTGAAGACTACTCCTTTAGGGAAACTTTACATACCATGAGGGAACATTTCTACTGGGAAGGCCAGGACTACTCTGATTCTAAGAAAATGCACCGAGGGTTCCTTTTACTACCCCAGCACAGACCTCTTGATTTCCCAGGGTCCTAAGAGAGCTAAAGCTTGTATGGCTAAAAATCCTGTGCCCTCTGAAAGGGATTCCAGAGCCCTAGATAGATGGGGAAAGAAAATATACACCTCAGCAACTCTGGCTATGAGAGCATTAAATTGTCAGTTTCACATGCTGAAATATCAGCAATTCCTAATGTCTCAATTAAAAGTTACTACTTGGATAAAACTAAGGCTTTCAAAAATTCTGACCAGCTCTTTGTAGTCTATGCTACAGGATCACAAGGAAAAGCTGTCTCAAAACAGACCATTTCTAAATGGATAGGGCATTGCATACGTTTCTGCTACACGCATCATGGGAAACCGGTACCTGCTAACATTAGGTCTCGCTCCACCAGGGCTACAGCTACTTCAGCAGCCTTTCTCAGGGGAGTGTCAACCAAGGATATTCTGGAAGCTGCAACTTGGAGTTCAGTGCACACCTTCACCAAACACGATCACTTACCTCTGTATTCTAAGACTACAGCTGGTTTTACCACTGCAGTTTTGCAGGGCCTACTAGCTCCTTCTAACCCTGTTTAACTCCACCTCCCATCCTTAGCTTTGGGATTCATCCCAAGTGTGATGACTGCAGCAGGGTAACACGATGAACATAGTACAGTTTTGTACGTACCATAAATGTAGATGTTCGAGTGTTCACCCTGCTGCAGTCCAGGTTACCCTCCCTCCATCCCCTCTGAACTAGCTGAACTTATCTATACCACTCTGTCCTATTCAACCTCTGTGGTGTATTTGCTTGTGCCTAAAGGTATTGTTTTATTTTTATCTAGCTATATATATATATATATATATATATATATATATATATATTTTGCCTACCTATTGGGGGCACCTGACATCTGGGGCAAGAAAAACTGAAGAAAATGGCGTCTGATGCCTCTTGTATACCCCTGGCGCTCTGACATCAGGGAAGAAGCGACAGCAACCAACGCTGGACCAAGACTTTGGAATTCAGGCGGACTGCGGGACCGCCTGATGGCAGGATAACCCAAGTGTGATGACTGCAGCAGGGTGAACACTCGAACATCTACATTTATGGTAGGTACAAAACTGTACTTTTTACAATTGTCGTTATAGCAGAAAAAGGCTCTGCTGGTTTTAAAAAATGTGTTAAGTGTGGGCACAACCTTCCTATGTCTTATGCCTACTATGTGTGTTTACTGCCTTGGGCCTTTATATCTTCAACAGGATTGTTCCATCTGCCATGGTTTCAATCCCAGTGCTCTAGTAGAAAGGAAAATGAACTTATTTTAAAAGGTTTACTACCTTATGCTTTCAGAGAGGCAATATCTGTGGCTCAATCCCCCAAAAGAAGAGAGTTGAAGTCTTCAAAACCATCCACATGTCAGAGCCATCCATGGGAAGATCTAAGCTGGATCCAGTCTCACCCTCAGATCCCGAAGAAAAAGAAAAAAAAATTGATGGACCCAACTACTGCGGATCTAAGAAAAAGGTGTCTGACCCGACTGCTTTTAGCCCTGTTTTTCCACCCAGAACAAGATCTTCACCATCCATTGATCTGGTGCCTTCAAGGGTGCCCTCACCCTTTTTGGAACATCAGCAATCCAGGTCCACCTCTCTAGTTTCAACTTGTTCTTCCAGAAGTTTGACTGAGGAAGACGTGGAGAGAGTGGTGAGGAAGATCCTCTCGACTCAGAGTTAGACAGGTGTTTTATCGGCTCCTGGACACTTTAACTTGAATGCAATGGAACAATTACAGAATAGTACTGATTATGAGAAAATTACTAAGTGAGAACACCAGTTAGTTGTTACTAATGTATTGCAATGTTTACAGGATATGCATACATAAATGAAAATTAGTACAGAAGTATTTAATTATTTTTATACTGGAACTCCCGTTATACTTTTCATTTTATACTATACTAAAAATACATAAGTCAGTGTTAAATCCACCTGTGAGACCTATAGTCTCAGCTAGAGTCTGGGTCACGGAGTCTGTATGAAAATTTCTTGAAACCCAGTTGAGGACTGGATTTGACTGAATAGGGACGATTATCAAAGGTACAAATGATTTTTTACATCAACTACAAGAGTGGTCACAAGTTAATGACTTAACATGTTGTATTTTTGCTACATTAGAAGTGGACTTTCTGTTCACAATTAAAACTAATGAACACGGAGTCCATTCAGTTAAAGAATTCTTACTTGATTTTGCTGAATATATACAACCTCATATTAATACATTGTCATCTCTTAATGATAGTTCTGACAAACAATGTGTTCTAAACGCAGTTATATAAACAGATATGGGGTGTAGTGATGGCACCCCCATCGCCAGTAGTTATGCCAATGTAGTAATGTACATATGGGAACGTAGACATGTCCTAGCATCAGAGAATTGCTTTTCTGAGCATGTTGCTTTTTTGACGGTTTGTAGATGATCTGCTTTTTTATTTGGCATGGAGATATGGTAACTTTTAATTAGTTCTATGAATATCTTTCTCATACTTTAGCTTTCCTGAAGTTTAAGAAAAAAGTTTCCTTTGATAAAATAGATTTTTCTTGATATCACAATTTTTAAAAATATGAATTGTGAGATTGAAACCACTTTATATCAAACACTAAGGAAATGGAATGCATATTTGCATAGAAATAGTATGCATCCCCAGTTTATGTTCAAGTCAGATGCTGAGTGTGGCAAAACTAAATATCTCCAACAAAAATATGAGTTTACAACTGAACAAGCTGACATGAGATTTTATTGATAGAGGTTATAATCCTCATGATGTTAATGCTAGTTGTGGTGAAATTAAATAGCAGTGTCAAACTCTTGCTAAACCAACTTTCTCAGCTGGTAGTTTTAGGAAAAATACCAGTGTACACTCCAGAAATATATCTAGATGTCTGTTAACTTTTAACAAAACTAATACTGTTAAGCAGATTATATGTAAATATTGGCATATTCTACATGGTATTCCTGAATGTAGTCCTTTTATATCCATACGACCTAACTTTGGATATAAAAGTAGTAGTAATCTTAAACATTTACTTTGTTATAAAGAATGACCACGTACCAATTTTATTCTCAAGACAGTTAAGAAAGGTACCCACAAATGTGGTAGGTGCATATAATGTAAATATGTTTTTAGTGGAAAATGATTCACTCACCCTGTTAGTGGATTTGAATACTAGATAAATATTTATGGAAACTGAGAGACAAGGAACCTGGCGTATTTAGCATTATGTGATCACTGCCAGTCATATTATGGTTGTAAAACTAGATGCAGAAGGAATGGATTGCCAATCACATTTCTGAAATAAAAAAAAAATAAAAAAAGACAAGTTATGACTAATGCTTTATACAAACACAAACTAGAAAAAGGCTTTGAACATGAATTTACATTTTTAATGCTAAGTGTTGTATATGAACCAGTACAAGAGGGGTAACATTGTACATCACATTGAAATTGATGAATATTATTATACTTCGCCTGAAGGCACATATACCACCAGGACTTAATGACTATGTATCTTTAAAACCATTATTGAGGGAATTACATAAACGAGTTTGATTTTACTGACTTAATGAATCATGTGACTGCTAAATGTTATTTAAATACTGCTTTTCATTTTTGTTATGCCTGAAGAAGCCTTGTTTGGTGAAAGTTTTAACTTGCAATCTTATTAAAAAGATTTTATCAAAACCAAACTATTCCTGTTTCCTGTGGCGTTTTGTACTCTGTTTTATCTCTTCCTATCCCTTCGGGTCAGGAGGTCCACCCTTTGAATATACCCACACTTCAAATTCCTCCTTGATTTCTTCAACTGTTTCAGAGTCCCTGGATCCCCGAGCCTTAAAGCTCTGTCTGGCTCAGATCTGAAGATAAGAATATCTTTGAATCTGAAGCTTACTCTGAGTACTCTGGTTCTGTCGGATCTGGAAGGCTGTTAGAGCTGAAGCTTCCCTGCTGGATCTGAGGTGTTGAAGTCAAGTTCGAAGTTGTCGGAGCCGTCTCTGCGCCTCAGAACCTTGACACTGGAAAGCTCAGCTCTGGCTTCCACCTTGGAGAGGTTGCTTTTAGAGCAGGGGAGGAGAGGGTCCAAAAGCTTGTCTTTTCAGAGCCGATGTCTTCTCTTTCTCCAGAGCAGTCTGCCTTTGAGGTTGTTAAGAGTGTGTTTTCTGCCCCGGCAGAGTGGACAGATCCATCCCCCTTTCATCTTCAACCTTCTACCTTGATGTCTGTGCGCTTGGATCCTCATCACTCTTTACTACAGAGACAGCCGGTATGAGAACCCCAGGCTTCCCAGCAGGCTATTACAGTTTCTTCCCATACTTCCCACTGAGGAGGTCCCCTAGGAAGAAGTGCAAGAGGGAAACACTTGGACTCTCCTCAAGAGTCAATCACAGAGGATACGAACTTCGATGAAGGAGAAGGGTCCCAACAGTCACCTCCTGAAGATGTTTCATTTGGAGTCATCCTTGAGATCTTAAAAGAGAGAGGTGGTTGAACACCCAACAACCCTTCTTCCAAGGAGCATGTATTCCTGGAGGTTTTCGGTACTGGCCTGTCTAACTCCTGGGTTAGACCACACACTGTCGAGCTTATTGATTTGGTCTCTCTGCAGGCATAGAAGGAACCTGACACAGTTGAACCCATACCCAGGAGACTGGACAAGATTATGGCACCACCTTCGGATAAGGAGTTTTGGGGTATAGTAGTGCCCATTGATGTCATGGTCATGGTGGCAGCCACTAAAAAAGAACTTGCTGAAGAGAGTTCTACTGTTCATCTCCCTAACAGAGAGTCTAGGGTGATGGACAGGTTTAGGAAGCATGTCTATGCTTCAGTGACCTTCACCTTAATGTCGCTGAATTATTTGCCACATTTTGCAAGGTTACAGAGGGATTTGATTAAGGAACTGTCACATTACCCTCTCAGTATCCATTTTTGCAGAAGTCCAGTCATCCGTGACTTCTCAGTTGGCTACCCTGCAGTCTTTTTCATATTCATCCATAAGTCTCATTTTGCCAAAGGAACCTTTAGGACAGGAGGTTCAGGCATTTCCATCAGGAGACATGTCTGGATTCACTTATGTTTTGTGGAGCCCTTCAAGTCTTCGTTCATCAGTGCTCCTTTTGACATCATGTCTTTGTTTGGTCCCAAAGTGAAAGACACATTATCCAGATGTGAGAAGGATGGAAAGAATCTGTGTGCAGTGAGTGCAGGTTTTTTGATCCCTCAGAGATCGTTTTCAAGGAATCGGTGAGGTGTTAGAGAGATGTGGTTCAAGAAATCCCAGGGTCCTTTCCAGGACACATGTGGAGGAACTTCCCCCAGGGCAGAGAGGGAACTCCAGTGGTCGACGCTGCCCCTGTGGCAGAGGCGACCTGCAAAATCAGGTGTCCTGAGATATTTTCTTCGACAAACCCTACCAGTGCTCCTGAGGCCTGATTGCCTGCCTTTGGGTGCAATTGTGGGTCGATTATACCTGCATCAGAGAGCCTGGCTAGACATAACAAAAGATACTTGGGTCCAGAGGATTATTTCCAGAGGCTATATAATACTTTTTTCCCTTCCATCTCCAACCTCAAGGTAAATTCCTGATGTTCCACCAAATCATAAGGAAGAAGCAGCAGTTGTAATGCAAAAGCTGCTAGGAAAAGAGTCATCCAAGAGGTCTCCCCAAACCAGATAGAAATGGGAACTTAGTCAAGGTTCTTTTTAGTGCCAAAGAAAACAGGGGCCTGGAGACCAAGTTTGGATATCAATGACCTGAACAAGTCAGTTCAACACATCAAGTTTCGGATGGTTACGGTTCAGTCCATTCTCCCTTTTCTGGATAAGGATGACTGGATATGCTCAATAAACCTTCAGGATGTATACTATCACATAAACATGAACAGACGATCCGGAAGGTACTTACACTTCCAGCTGGAAGCCAGTCATTACCAGGTCAGAGTTCTGCCCTTTGATCTCACCACAGCCCTCAGGGTGTTCATTAAATGTATGGCAGTAGTAGCAGCTCACTTGAGACTGTAGAGATTCTGGTTGTTTCTATATCTAGACAACTGGTTCATTACCGCCCCAACCATTCATCAGGTGATATGGGCAAGAGATCAGGTTCTCCAGACTTGTTCTCATATGGGAATAATCTTAAACTATGACAAATGGAACTAACACAAAATTTGGAATTCATAGGAGCAGTTATTTCAACACAAAGTCAATGATAGCTTCACTGCCATTCTCAAGGGTTCAAACTATAAGATTACAGGATAGGAAAATAATCTTCAGTTCTAATATTTCACCCTGCTTGATCCTTCAAGCTCTAGGATCAATGTCAGCAGTGATAACACTAGTACCTTTAGCCAGATTTCACATGAGGATTCTCCAGTGGATGCTAGCAACACAATGGTCAACCCATGTCAACTCTGATTAGAATTACTCAGACATGCAAGAGAGACCTCAGGTGGTGGATTCAAGTCAGATCAGGTTCTACAAAGCCATCCTTTCATTCACCCCCTAGCCCAAGACCAGAGGGACCACGGACCCTTCCCAGTTGGGGTGGGGGGCACTTTGTGGGAACACAGTCCAAGGAACAGAAGGTATACATAACATAACATATACAAACAGAAAATATACCCCTGGGATCCCACCTGTATCCCTGCTGGACAGGAGTAAGAGGTGCTGACTTTCAGGGAACATGGGCGAAATTCTTGGCTGGGCTTAAAAGGGCCTGTGGGCCAATAGCCTAGTATCATCCTATGAACCTATAAGGCACTTGGTCCCCCAAAGAGGTCAACTTGCATGTCAGTGTGTCCTAGAGATTAGAGCAGTGCTTCTAGCATTGCAGGCCTTCTAAGATGCTCTCCCTTTGGGGACGATTGCAATTCAAATGGACATTATGTCATTTTGGTACATCAACAAACAAGGAAGGACCAGATCATACCCCGTGTGTCGAAGCACTCAGAGTGTGGCAGTGGGCAATCTCATCCAACCACTTTCTGAAAGGAATGTACATTCTGGGGAAGCCCAATGTGGTAGCAGACAAACTGAGCAGATATATTCTTCTGCCTCACAAGTGGTCTCTCATCAAGAACATGAAGAAAATGTTTTTTTGTCTATGGGGCTAGCCTTGCTGCAATCTTTTTGCTTCTCCCCTAAACAACAAATGCAGCAGCTATTTTGCCCTAATCCCTCCACAGGAGAAATTACTGAGGGATTCTCTACTTCACGATTGGCCCCCAGTCTATGTTATGCCTACCCACCAATCACGTTAATTCCAAAATTTCTACAGAAAGCTGTCAGGTTGAAGAGCAGAGTCATCCTCATTGCACCATACTGGCCTCAACAGATTTGTTTTCCCTTCCTGTGGCCTCACTTACTTCACCAGCCTTGGTTCCTGGTTATGACAGGCATGATCCATCTCGACATACCAAATCTCAGGCTGATGGCCCGGTTTCTTCAATTCCTTTAATAGGGGAAGAGAGCATGAGCTGCTTGGCTATCTAACATATTATTTTATCTTACCATAAACCTTCAAAAAGAAACCTTTTTACAAGTACATGGAAAAGGATTTGTTTGCAGGGCACAACAAAATTACACTGGACCTTTTTCAGCTCCTATACATAACATACTTGAGTTGTTAGCCCTAATTTTTTTTACGAAGGGGCTAGCTCCTGTACCATTAAAGTTCATTTAACAGCCATAGCAAACTTAGACATTGGATTTGAAGGTTCATCAGTAGCCTGTCATAAGTTGTGCAAAGCTTTCTTTCAAGGCGCTCTCCTTTTGCGACCTCCATTTAAGGACCCTACTCCCCCATGGAATCTACGTTTTTGTACTGCAGGTACTAATATGTTCTCCCTTTGAACCCACAGCTAGATGTGACCTTTAATATCTTGGAAAACTGTTTTTCTAATAGCCATTACCTCTGCTAGATGAATTTCAGAAATTCAAGCATAGTCTTCAAAACCTCCATACTTAGTCTTTGACAAGGATAGAGTGATGCTATGAACAAATGCCTCCTTTCTATCCATGGTGGTGTCAGAATCTAATATCAATCAATCAATTAATTTGTCAGTATTCTTTCCTAATTTTGCTAACAAAGGCGAATGCATGTGACAGTTATTGTACAGTCATAGACAATTATGTTTCTATCTACATAGAACAAAAGAAATCAGAACAACATACCAGTTTTGTTTCCTTTGCAGAATTGAAATTGGGAAAAACATTTGCCAAAGTAACTTTAGCCAGATGAACGACTGATTGTATTTCATTTATTTATAACAAATTTGGTATTACCTTACCACAGCCATTATGAGCTCATTCAACTGGATCCATGGTGACTTCAGTTTTCCTATCTAGAGCGTCCATGGCTGACATTTGTGCAGCAGCTCCCCAAACCTTTGTTATGCATTATAAGTTGGATCTGGTCTCCAGGGCTAGAGCATCATTTGGTTCATCTGTGCTCAGGAATATCCATCCTTAGAGTCCACCTTGGATTATAGGTAGCTAAGGACTCTGTCCCATCAGTTGAGGATAGAACGAAAATTGACAACATCAGATAAAGAGGTTCTGTACTTAGCATAGTGTTCCATCTGTGTTTTCCATTTTCATTCTTCCTCAACTTCCTGCCCACTAACCCCCATCCTTTTTTAAACTTCTGAAGAATGAGCTGTTAGAGGAACATCATTATCTTTTATTCTGAGCTCCAGATATGTTTTTCTCCTACACTGATAACATGCAGTATTACATACCCTATATTTATGCACATTAAACATTTCCTATCTGGTAAAAATCAGCAAACAAGATACGAGGTAGCTTAGGGTTTGTGTATTATGAGTAAGGGAGTAGCAAAAGGGTTTTTTGGTTGCCACGAGCTTTAGTAACAGCCGAGTCAGATCCAAGGATGAGATCCGAACCCATCAGCTGAGGAAGAATGAAAATGGACAACACAGATGGAACGTTATGGTAAGTACATTACTTCTTTTTTGTGTCTAGAATGGCTAAAAGGATGGCAAAAGTGATGCCAAAATTGTTCGATAACATTAACAGAGCAGTGATGATCCAGAGGGAAGTAGAATGTAAGAAAACACAATTGTTGTTGGTGGATCTTGATGCAGGGAAAGCATTTGACAGAGTAAGCTGGGACTTTGATCAGAGCAATGGAAGCATATGCATTCCCTGATTAAAATTATAAGTTTGATTAGGATATATGAGGGACTGGAGGTGAAAATTAAAGTGGGTGGGTTCTTCTCTGATAATTTCTACTTGAGCCAGAGGAACCAGGCAGGGATGTCCTCTTTCTTCCCCTTTATTTTCATTATATTTAGAACCATTGGCAAAGAAAATAAGGGAGTTAGAAGTTCAAGTTTTTAATTGGTATGGTAGTCAAGAAAAGCTGTCTCTATTTGCAGATTATATCATTTTATACCTGATAAAACCAGAAAAGGTCATTACAGTGTTGAACATTTTTGAGACAGTTTTAGGTCTTTTCAGGATACAAAATTAACAAAGCTAAACAAAGGCAATAGCAGTAAATTATGTTCTCACACACAAATTTGTTCAGCAATATCCATATTTATGGGGACATGATAAAATGAGGTAATTAGGAGTATGAATTAAATATGATTCTGGTGTGGCAGCTAAGGATATGTGGGAAGCGACTAAATAAAAGATAATACAAAAAGTGAGAAATTGGAAGCTCTGTTATATGGCTATGGGATAGTAAGATACAAGCAGTTAAAATGTTTTAGGCCCTTCATTCTTATATACAGCTCAGGCATATTTTTATCAACCAGAGGAGTAGTTGTGGAAGATGGTTATTAAAGAGTTGAAGGATTTTGTCTTGATCAACCAGAGGAGTAGTTGTGGAAGATAGTTAATAAAGAGTTGAAGGATTTTGTTTTGGAGGGGTAAGACAGCAAGAGTCAAGTGGGATAAGCTGATTCTTCCAACAGAGCAAGGTGGATTGGGATTATCCGATTTGAAAGGGTTTTTCAGAGCTACACAGTTAAGGCTGTTATACTTGACACAAGCAAAAACTTATAATTCAAAGTGGAAGGGGATGATGATGAAATGGGGGGAAGCTCAAGAAACAAGGACAGACTGAGATTTTGGATACAGGCCTTTAAGGAGAATAACAATAATCATATAGAATGTTATATTCATAAAGTAGCAAAACGTATTCTAAGAACTAAGCCAACATGGGACTGGAGAAAGATTCTGCAGGTAGGGATGACTGGGTTTACTATTAAAACCACAAAATTCAGAACATAATCCATTCATGTTAGCGACTCATATTACTGATATACTGCATAATAATTAGCTCAAGTATGTCAAATGTCATACCGACGTATGCAAATTTGGCATTATTCGACATCCTTTTTCCTCTGCACCTTCTGAAACAGTTTAAGTATACACTTACCTGCCTGTTTTTCAGCAGTACAAACATACTGCACAACACTGAAATTCATGTTTTTGCAATGGAGCAAGCCCCCTGCAAATTGTATATTCCAACTCCGAGATCACACTACAGTGAGGAAAAGGATAAATTTCCCATTCTGCACTGTACTGCAATCTCTGTTTGGAACATCAAACACGTTTCAGCAATTGCACAGTGGCATTCGCTGCAACGGAGACTTGCAGAATTGATGGTCAGCAATATGGGAATCAGCCAACTGATGTTCAACATTCCTGTTTTTGCCAAACCTTCATTCTTCTTTTGGATAGTAAACTGGATGACTGCAATTAGGGATACAAAAAGGAGGCAAGATGGGGCTGGAATTGGAGAAAACTGGCAAAGGAACCAAGGTATAGGGAGCAAATAACGAGAGAGGGAAATGTAATAGATTGGGAAGATGCCAAGAATTTATTTTGACTACAAGTTAGAGATTGCCTTCCATGTCAGGGATTGATATCTGAGTATGGGGAAAGAGAAAGAAGTAGGGGGGTCCTAAACGAAAAGAATAGCAGTAGTAGAGTTTTAGCAGAATCTAGAACAGAAGCTGCTGTTAAAAAGGGAATAATTAGTAGAGCATATAAAATATTGCATGATAAACTTAAGAATCAAGCAGAGGAGGTTAGAAAGGATTGGGAAGAGAGACTGGATAAGCAATTCACAAAGAAACGATGGGGGGGATATATGTTTGTCTCCTAAATATGTCAACAAAATCATGAAGATTTAGAATTTCTGCTCTGAAATGTTTACATAGATATTTTATATCCCAAGTAGACTCCAGCAAAGTTTTCCATGGGTAGACAGCAAATGTCAGAGGTGTAATGGGGAAGAAAGAGGTAATTGGGAACATATTTTCTGGGAGTGTAAGGAGTTGGTAGACTTTAATGATTCCCTGCAGACTACTGTATCAGAGATACTGGGTAAGCAAATTGATGTGTCTAGGGAAATTATTATTCTGAGTTATGATCCAAAATCAGAATTGCCAAGATATAGTAAGCTGACTCTAATTAGGGTGGCTTAAAGCCATTACTAGAAGATGGAAATTAAAGTCTAAACCAACTGTACTAGAAGCAGTGAATATAGTAAGAGAGATTAACAACTGGAATTGGGATCTTTAATAAAAGGTAGGAACAAATTACATAGGAACAAAGTGAATTGTGGGAGGAATGAGGTTTAAAAGAAGGCAGGCAGGATGTGAATGAGCTATGTAAAGTTTGAATGACAGTGATTGGGTAGATTACAAGTGATGTACAATGTTTGCAACTAAAATTATGTCAGTATGGTTTGTGGTGTAAAATGCTTGCAAGTAAGATTGGTAATATGGTTTGTTCTTATTTATTTAAATGTAAGACTGCTTATATTATAAGTGATAATTTAGTAAAGTCGTTTATTGTTTAAAAAAAAAAAAAAAAAAGATGAAACAACAGGAATATATAGCTATGTCAGAAGGACTTTGCAGTCATTGATGCATAAGATGGTGTACTCTAATTTGTAGCCAAACATGCAAGTGAAATTAAATGGCCCCTAGGAAACCATGTTAAAAAAAAGGCTGCAGGGAGAGTTGAAATTCTATCTAAATTATTTATAACTTTGCAAAATTATGGTTGTAGTGTTGTTCATAATTTTCCAACAGATTTGAAAAATGCAACAGTGGTCATTGGATTAGAAATTGTCAGTTTGTGTTCTTGTCCAAAAAAGGCAAAGCTGAAGAGAGTTCCAATTATCAAAACCGCACTTGTTTCACATGCTAACAGGGTACTTCTTAATATCTCCAGTAATGTATAGACTGAGAATTGCCAGGTGTACAAACTAGGTTTTAGTAGAGCTAGAGGAAACAGATATCAAATTGTCAAAAATCTGGAGATAACAGTGATGTGCCAGGAAAAAAAAAAGTTTACTTATGCTTTATTGAGTATTCTAATGTCTTTGATTGTGTGGACAGTAACAAACTGTGGTAAGTTCTTAAAGAAACTGGGATAATCAGGTTACATTATTTGCCTCCTAAGGAACTTATGCAGGCCAAGAAGTGCATACATCTAAGCTAGCAGACTTCGAAAATAGGTGCAAAGGCTCTTGTAAGGTACAGCCACACAGTCAAAAATCTGGGCCTGTAATCCACATGCAGTCTGCATGCTGAATAGCACATAACTGTTATTGTTTGCAGTAAGACTGTCAGATACTTTGCAGAAACACAAATTTAAAAAATTAAGATTGATAGAAGTGAGCAGAAGTATAATAATGTTATGAAAGTCACAGTGTAAAATATGTAGATTTTAGTGAATGATATTGTAAATTATGAAATCCGCAGTATAAAATGTGTAGACTTGAATGATATTGTAAAAGTGTACATCATAAAGTCCCTTTTCTAAAAAAAAAAAAAAAAATATATATATATATGTGTGTGTGTGTGTATATATATATGTGTATATATATATATATATATATATATATATATATATATATGTGTATATATATATATATATATATATATATATATATATATATATGTTTAATGTGGGGTTCTTTCTTTAAATTATTGGTGCCACCAATGTTGGTCATATAATCTGGTTTCCTGTGTACCAGATAGCTTCAAAATCATGTGTTTAACGGGAGGGCTTGCAAAGTTATGTTAAATAGGTGACTCAAGCTTGAAATTTTTTTTCTAGTTAGGAGTTTGAAATTTTAATTTTGCAGTGTGTTTCATGACCATGTGTTTTATTGTATGAGCTAGTATAGCTCTTTTTGGGGTTTTCCCCTGTTTTCTTCAAGGTTGTGTGACCATGGAGTTGGTGTATATAATTTTGGGGAGAGGGATGGAGCCCCTACATTGGGGTGCAGGTGGAGCTTGCCCTACCTCAAAAAAAAGATTTTTTTGTGTGTTTTGTTATGCTTTTTGACTCATCAGTTTTGATATTCTTTCTGAAACTGTGCGAGTCAAAGTAGCGTGCTTTAACCACTTATTCGCAAACTTTCCAGATTAGGTACAGTTATCTGGAAGAATCACGTGAAGGAGTAAATCAAACCCAAAAATAGATGCAGTTGAAACTGATAATTGATTAGTTCAAGATTGGGTAAAGCGAATTGACAGGGCTGTATATTCTCACTGTACTTATTTAATTTATACACTCTATAAGTCGTGCAAAATGTTGGTTTAGCTATATTGGATGATGTAATTAAAATTCCTGGGAAAAATATAGACAATCTCTGTTATGCAGATGATACTACCCTAATAGGTGAAGGTGAGGAGGAGATGAAAAACCTGTTGAAGTCTATGAAAAGTAGTATGGACAAAAGCTTGACATGCTGCTTAGTATTAAAAATTAAGATTATGGTATCTGGCTTTGTCAACTCTTTGCATTTAAATTTTAAGAGTTGGAGGCAATGATGATTTTATTCTTAGGGCTCATAGATCTCTGCAAATTTCAACTGCAGCTATAAAACTAGATAACACATGCTTGTTCAGGGGAAAGCTGTGGCAAATCTGGATAAGATGTATTAAAGATCAAAGTCATCGCATTGTCCACAAAAGCCCATATAGTCAAAGCTATGATTTTCCCTGTAAAAATGTCTGTAAGAGTGGACTGTATAAGGCTGTGTGTTGGAAAAGTTATGCTTTTGAAATATGGAGTTGTAGAAGCCTTTTGAGAATTCCATCAGTCAGTACTAAATAAATAAACAGACTTCACTGGGAGGGCTAATAATAAAACTAAAAAGTAAATACTTAGGTCACATGTTGAGTAGACAGGCATCATTAGAGAAAACACCAAGGATGGGAAAAGATTGAAATCTAAAGAAGGGACTGCAGAAGCCAAGATGATAAACAGCATTACTGAATAAAAATAAATTTGCCAGACCATAAAGACACAGTTGTGGAAATGAACAGACAGTAAATATTTGCGGTGCACTGTTAGAACATATTTCACTGGAACAGTACCTGCTTTAACAGCTTACTTTATAAGTGTTTTTACACAGGATATTTTAGAAGCTACCATACAGACCGCTTATCCACATATTCACTAAGCACTAGGGAACGAAAGTTTTTTGCATGACTATGCTTGCAGGGGGTTTCTAACTCTCCACAATTCTCAGGCCTCTGTAGTAATCTGCCCTCTTATGTGTTGTTTACGAAGATTTAGGAGAAACTGTGGATGCTTGGGAATAAATTGAAAATGGTGTGTGTTGCTGAGGGGGCCTTGGAAACACAGGATCTTGATTAATATTGGAAAGAAGCATGCACCACTTTGTAGCAGAGGTTTAAACGGGGTGGGAGGTTGGACAGATGCAAAGGGAATTTGATACTTTTCATTGCAAGAGAATATTCTGAGAGAGATTCTGCATTTATAATGAAACCATTTTTGATGTCTAGAGGTGTGTGAATAAACTCAATGGGAGGAAGTTGGTACATTTGGTTTTGAAGATTGTTAAAGCAGCAGAGAAGCCAGGTACAGTAAACTCTCAGTTAACCAGCACCCATGGGGATTGGTAGATGCTGGATAACTCTAGTTTCCGGTTGCCTGAGAGTTACTATTGAAAATACGCCTGACTAATATTGTACCTTATACTCTTTGTTTGGTTTGTATTGTTCTTAGGTTGGGGAAAGAGGGAATGTATTACTTTCTTCCTTTTTAAAACTCTAAAAACGTAAGGTATGTTTCTGTGGGGGGTGGGGACAGAAAGTGCAACACATGAAAACTGTACTGTATTTTTCTGGTTGCTTGAGAGTTCTGGTTAACTGAGAGTTAGTTTACTGTATGTAATTTCCTGACTATACTGTGCAACTTAGAGATAAGGCAGCTGTTCACACTATGGGTAGCAAGGAATTCAGTAAAGAAGGAATTATAATATATTATAAATGTAGATTATTTCTAGTTGAGTAAGATTTGATAAAGTAACACACAAGACTGTGTTTCCTAGCCCAGGGTGAGACTTTATGAATAGTAGAAGAGACGCAGTGTGCACTTGACACAAGAACTTTTACCACTCGAGTATGGAGCTGTGGAAATGGATATAGAACAGGACTGTAAAAAATGTGTGTATGGTTTTAAATGGTTAATGGTGCAAGGTGTAGTGTTTTAAAATCCGTAAAATCAGGACCAACTGTCTTCCTTAAAGCAAAACTGGCCAACTTAATGGTTTAGAGAAACTGAACATTAGAATTTATCTAGCTACCAAACAATGAATATCAAGTGTCTGTTGTAAAATTTATAGACAGATAGATGCAAAAGTTGACTTGGAAATAAAACTAAATGTACAATGGCATAAATGAATATTATATCTTTGAATGTGAATAGGATATTAGAGGTGACCAAAAAGAGAATGTATTTATCTATTTTACATTTGTTAAATGGGGAAGTCTGGCTGGGCACAAAGACCCCTTTTCTGCTGAGTCCTGGGAAGTACAGTCAAATCTCTTATGTTGTATAATAGCAACAATGTCAGACTGAACACAGTTAAAATAAATTTTACAAAGCCAGAATAGGTAAGGTGATAGCTATACATACCGATATAGTTAAATAAATAACTTTGTTGTAGGATATATATCACAATACAGAATACTGAGTTATTTACTAATGGTGGAGAGCAAAAGATTGATTTTTTTAGATGTAAATGTAGTATAGATTCTGTAAATGTGTTTGTTTTTCAAATTTTCAAAATATTATCCTACTCTGTTAAATGCATTTGTATCTCACTGTAACTCATACTTGTAAATGTTTACACTTCCAAGTTTTATGTGGAGATTCCCCCCAGGCCTCTGCTGAAAAAGAACGTGCCCAGATGGGCTTTTCCAGTAAACAAGTGTAAAATAAATAAATAATTACATGAAATGAGTTGTAAGAGTTGAGAGGCGTAGGTAGAAGTTGGGGTGAGTGAAGACAGAGTGATAGTTGGTAACAGATTAGAGGAGAGCAGAGGTATAGTAGAAGAGGAGGAAGAAAGCAGGGATGTTATATGTATCCTGAAGATGTACAGCTACACAGCCAGGATGTTGAGAGTTGTTTTCTGTGAAGTGTTTTGAATGCCTGTTGATTTTCAAAAAGCCTAAGGGCATGTGGGATGGCGCTACAGAGTTTGAGTATAAGGAGGCTCCCGATGCATTTTGGGCTTTAGTGATAGAGAGGAGGAGTTTGTGTTTAGAGAGAAGAGCTTTGGTAGGGTGGTAGTGTTGAAGCATGCTTTTTGGTGCTGGACACCTACAGGGTAGTATGATAGAGTATGAACTAGTAGTAGCTGACTATAGTGGAGTTGCTGTAGGAGTTCAGTCCAATGTAATTGTTTAAGGAGAGAGCAGTGATGAGTTCTAAAGGGGTGATTTGCAGCAAAGCTAGGTATTTTATTGCAGCATTGTTCCAACTTTGCGTGGGCATGTGCATGGTGGTAAAGAGTGAGTGGGGAGGCATACAGTAGGGTAGATAGGAGGCAGGCTTTAGTTTTGGTTTCTGTGGTTCTCTCTGTTAGATAGGGTTTTAGCCTATATAAGAGGCGAGCTTTTAGTGTTTTTATTTTTTTTTAATAGTTTGGAAGCGTAGGTCAAATTTCACATTGTCATCAGTGGTGAGTTTGGTGTTAAGTAACCTGTTCAGTCAAGGTGTTATTTAATGAATTGATTATGACAAAGAGTTTTGATATGGGAGAATGTTTCTGGGGTGAAAAGTAGTAATATATATTTTTTTGGGGTTAAGCAAGAGTTGAAGTGTTTAACCAGGATTCTACAAAAAAAAAAAAAAATTTTTTAGAAAGAATAAAAAAAAAAGATTCTTGAGTAATTTTTTGAAGTTTTTGTAGGGTAGAGGCTGTACAGATAAGTGTAGAGTCCTCTGCATATTGTGTAAGAGTGGCATGCCTGGAAGCAGTGTGTAGATCATTTATAAATATGTTAAACAGGAGGGGTCCAAGTATGGAACCATGTGGTACTTCTGCAGTAATGAGTAGAAATGTTGAGTATTCTTGCTGCTGTTTAACAGCTTGGAATTTCTCTATTAGTATTAGGTAGCTATTAAACCAGAACGACGAGGGGGGGGACCTAAAGAGGAGAGTTTTAGTGATAGTTTATCGTGAGAGATGGTGTCTAGGGATAAAGAACATACTAGACTTCCGGTATTTCTGTTTTTATTAATGGTATCAGCAAAGTGAAGGAGAGCAGTAGTGGTGCTGTGATTCAGATGAAAACCATGTTGTGTGGGAGAGAAGATTGTTTATGGTAAGGTTTTGCAATAACTGAGAATGGATACACTTTTCTAGTGTTTTAGGTACTGGTGACAGGATGGCAATTGATCTAATGTTGGAGAAGTCTGCAGAGTGTCCTCCTATGTGAAGGCAGAATATGTATGCCTTCTTCCAAGTGGCTGGGACATGCGATTCCAGAATGGATCTATTTATTAGTATAGCTATTGGATATGATAAAGCCTAAGATGCAGTTTTTAGAAATTCGGGAGGAAGATTGTTTGCAGCAGAGCTTATAGTTTTCAGTTTTAGGAGATATTTTCTTACATTGGGGTAGGTAGAGGTTTGAGTGAGAAGTGAGCTTTCCTGGGGATTTCTTGGTGGGGAGGTTAGTTTAATGGTGGGGGGGGGGGCTGTCCTTGATAAATGAGGCTACAGCTTGAAGGAAGTATTTGTTGAAGTTATTTGAATTGTTAAATTTGGCCTGGATTTAGTAGATTTTGGACTGATGACCAGAATTTTTTTAGGATTTTTAGGATTATGCTCTCACCCCTTTCTCTACTCCTCTAACCAATGTCTCTAATTTTAGTCACTACACTTTCCTTCATAGTATGAGGATAAAATAAAAGGGTTTTCTCTTCTAATTGGGTCTTGCTCAAACTTACTGTTGTGTTTAGTATAATTTTTCTTTTGACCAATGTTGCCTCTGTACTGTGATTTTACGTGTCTTTTTATATATTGTAAACTTTGTCACTGTTCATGCTTGGAGCTTTTCTCCCCGGGCCTCTACTGAAAATGGACATATATCCAGTTAGACTAGCCCGGTCAACAAATGTAAAATAAAATAAATTATTTTGGTGCACCTGCTGTAAGCTAAAGTAGTGGAGTTTATCATGTTTTATACTTTGGTTTTATTTCTTACCTGTTTGTAGTATAGTTTTTCCTGAGATTTGTTGGCGTGCCATGCCATCCAGGCCTTGTCTCTAAGCACCATTAGTTACATACTGTTTTTAGATAGCCATGTTGCTAGATTAAGTTTAACACTTTATCTCCTGATAGGAGCATGTTCTTTCAGTATATTAGTAAAGGTTTTGTTAAATTCATAAGTGGCTTCAGCTAAAGGAAAATTTAGCAACATATTCTAGTTGTATTGCTTGCGAGTGGACATAAAATTGTCTCCATTAAATTTGGATAGTTTACGCACATTCTTTTATGCGTAAAGTTTTACTGGATTGCATACAAACCTGTTAGGAAAACCGGTTAGGTGGTCTCTTAGGTTGTCAGATAATCTGCCATAGTTATAGATTTTACCCGGTTTGAGAGTATACAACCTGTAGTAGAGGTCTTAGAGGAAGGCTTGTTATATCTTGTTGGTGTATTGATGTGCTGTAAGAAACCGTACAGGTTAATGTTGGGAGTAGGGTAATAGATACAATTTGAGCCTAGTCTGTGGTTAAGGTTCCCAGGGATGATGGTTTCTTGAAGTATGTTGGTAGGTGCCAGAACAGTATGTCCTCTGCTATGCTTATGTTTTTGCCAAGGGGGAATATTTAAGGCTATGATATATATGGTCTTATAAGAGTTTAGCTTGAATAAGGCAATAAGCATCTCTGCATTGTTGGTAAAGGGATATGTTGTATTTTGGGTATATAATAGCTACCCCACCTGCTGTTTTGGTTATGTAGTCTTCTTGAAGGATACCGTATCTTGGTGGGAGGATTTCAATGTCTTTGACTTTGGATTTTAGCTACATTTCTGTGATACAGAGGCTGTCAGGGTTGCAATGAGATATGAAACCATGCAGTTCAGTTATTTTGTTACAGATGCTTCTAAGGGTAATGTTTATAAATTTTAGACTTGTTTTACTCTAGTTGAAAGAGTGAGGTGTTACACTGTTATTGGTTGTCTGGGCCATTATGGAAGAGGCTCTTGTGGTTGGACCTGGGTTAGGGTGAATGTCACCACATAGTTGTGGACTGGGTAGGGATAGCTGGAATATACAGCGCCACTTGGTTTTAAATTTGTTCTTCATGACATGGATTAGTTTTTATATATGTTTGTTTGAAAAGATGGATGTGTGGTAGGTTGTAAAGGTTGTGAGCTATACGGAATGAAATATGAGAGTAATTGCAGGTTGCAAAGGTTGTGAGCTGTACGGAATGAAATATGAGAGTAATTGCCATTGAGAGCAATGGACTTGAGCATTAGGCATAAGGCTGGTGTTGAAAGGTGTATGATAGTTGGGTATGTATGCTAGAAAAAGGAGGGAAGTGAATTGTAGTACATTGAACAGGATGCTAATTATGTGAGTGTTCATTTAGTGAAAATGGAAACGGGTCTGTGGTAACGGTCTGGATAGGGTTTAATTGGTTGTGGGTTAGATGAAGTCTGAGGGGTTGTCGAGTTGCAATGTAGAAGAAATCCAGAAGACAGAAAGAAGAAAGGGAGGAAGTGGTTAGTGAGTGTGTGAAGGAAGGGGAAAAGTGTAGCGAGTAAGCTATTTTGTGATTGGTGGTAATGTGGTGGATGGAGATTAGGTTAGGATAAGTGTTGATGGTGTGGGTAGGAATGGGGGGTAAGGTAAGGGAGTGGAGTGAACCCAAGCATAGCGAGGGTGAAAGGAGCAGGCCCAACCAATCAGATACTGCAATGGAATGCAGTCCCCCCCCCAGTAGTTTTCCACATAAGCAGTCAATGAAACAGAATGTTTAAGCATACAAAGACAAGGTCTTTTAACTACTAAAGATGAGTCACAGCATTTATTTTTATTGTTATGAGCTTTATTTACTTTCTCCAGGGAAATTATTTTGCAAAGCTAAAGTAACATATGCTGAAGTATTTATTTAACTTCAACTTTAGCAGTATAAGTCACACTGATGCAGAAGTTAGGGTAAACAAGATATTTCAGCAGTTTGATTTGATTCTTATTTTAACTGAGGGTGTTTCTCTTTTGTCCTTTTACAACTGGAACAAAATTCTAAGTTCCCTTGGCACTGAGATTGTCTTTTGCAGCAGGAATCGAAAGGGATACCTTGGGCTCAGTACACTGGGAGAGCAACAGATTAAAAAAATTTGGATTGTTTGAAAGTTGGGCAATATAATAATGATGCAGGAGACGCATTTAAAAAGCAAAGGAGCACAAAATGTTAAAGACAGGATGGCATTAATACAGGGGTAAAGGATGAAATGAAAAATATTTTGTTCTTAAAAAAAATGGTTTGAGCTTAAGATCAATAAAGGAAAGAAACACAGGGCAGATGTATAAATCTATAAAAGGTTGCTAGCAAGGGTTAAATATAGCTTTGGTTTCAGTATATCTACTTCACATGGCATTCTTATATGAGATCAAGCAAATAATGGAAGAAGGTATATCTTTTCAAGAGGAGATCTCAGTCATGGCTGAAGACTGGAATGTTGTAATAAAGAAGATGTATTGGGAAGTTCAAAGAGATGGGCAGTCATAAGGCAAGGTAATTCTTTGACAGAACACATGCAGTTGTTAAACTTAATGGATGCAAAAAGAGCATTCCATTTCCATTTTTTTAACTTTTCAAAGAAGGAACAGTTAGATGTTGTATCTTTTATCATTTTGGAATGTGGACTAAAAACTCATCCACCAGCACTGTCTGATCATGGCCCGGTGCAAACCAGAATAAGACTCAACAAAAAGACACAGTGGGACTTCTTCACATATTTTTTGAAACAGAAGAGGTTCCAGGATAAGTTAGACCATGCACTTAAACACCTTTATTAAATTATGACTTAAGACATGGGCATACATACAGTAGTAGAAAAGAAAACAATATTAATTTGTTTCCATTTACTTACATTATGCATTCTTTTCTTTCTTTATAACATTAGTCAGTCCAACATTACATAAGTTGCTCAATTTTTGATGTCTCTTAAATCTCACTAATCCTGCTAAACATTTCTAAATGTACTGTATTCACAGTTTCCATTTATTTATATGTAATTTATTTTCTCTTTTCTAATGATCCCTATTCCATTTCTGTTATCTGTTTTACAATGTTCAGTACTTTAGATAGAGTTCTTTTAGACTTTGATTTCCATTTTCTAGTAATTGCTTTTTTGGCAGCCAACAGAAGTAAACTTCATAAGGCCTTACTTTGTCTAAGCAATTCAGATCACATGCCCCAGCTCAAAAGAATAACTTCCTTGTTACAGCCGTTTGCTTACCCATTATTTCTGACATAGTACTTAACAAGGAATTTTAAAAATCTGCCACCTCATTACACTCCCAAAACATATGTTCCCAGTTAACTCTTTCTTCCCCATCAGACCTCCAATTTTTACTTTCTGACTGAGGAAAAATTCTTTGAAGTCTACTTAGGGTATAACATTACCTGTCAAACAAAAATAGTTAACCTTCTGGACTTTGTATACTTGAGAGCCATACATATAAACTCCCATTGCTCACTTGTAAATTGCTTTTCCAAGTCTCTCACTTCCTTCGATTGTTTATGATAGTTGTCATGCAGAATTTTATGTCCCTACTGCTTTCACTTTTTAACGACAGCTTCTGTTCTAGATTCAACTAAAAACTCTACCAGAGCAGGCCTTTCACTTAGGACTCCCCTATCCTGTTCTCTTTGCCTGTACTCTTGATATTAATCCCTGATAAGAAAAGTGGTTTCTAACCTGAAGTCCAAATTAATTCTAGGCTTCATCCCATTATATTAACTTTACCTCTCTAGTTCTTTGCTCATAATACCTTGGCTCTCTTGCCAGTTTTCTCCAATAAATTCCAGCCCCCTGTTGCCTGTTTTCTGAGCCACTTCTTGACATCATCCCTATTGGCAAAATCTCCTTTCTTCATTCCTGTGTTGGCTTAGTTCTTAGAATACTTTCTGCAACTTTATATTCTATTCAATGTGGTTGTTACTATGCTCCATTAAGATCTTCATCAAAAATCCATCTCTCTCCTTATTTCATAAACAGTTTCCTGCTTCATCATCATCATCATCATCATCATCTTTTTCCACTTTGAAATATAACCTTCTGCTTGTGTTTTATGTATGAGCCTTAACTGTGTAGCTCTAAACTATCCCTTCAAATCAGGTAATCCTAAACCTCCTCATTCTTTTGGAATGATTAGCTTATTCCAGTTAACTCTTGCCTTCTTCCCCTTTCAGATAAATTCCTTCATCTCTTTTTGTCTGCAACATCTCTGGTTGAATAAAATATGCCTGATCTGTATTTGTATAATACTATAAGTTCGTAGATAGATCACATTTATTTTGCAGGGGGTGGGGGGGATGCACACACAAATGCAGCATGTGGACCAGAGTGAGATTAGAACACCTGCCTATTTCGTGTTACACATTACAAATCACAGCATTGTACAGCACTTGCTATGGCTTAAGTCTAAATGGTAATTAATTCTACTTACGCTTCATTTCTGTAAGCCAAAATATCATAATAGTATGAGAAAAGTTGCCATACTTGAACCCAGGACCATCTGCACTCCAGTCCAATACCTAACACCTGGTGCCACTAAAGGGACTACAAACATTTTCAGTGCTTTTATCTTACTATCCATATCCATAAATAAGAGATTCCAATTTCTGAGTTTTGTATTATCTTTTTAGTCTCATCCTATATATCGTTAGCTGCCATAACAGAAGCCTTTTTAATCCATATTTTTAAATGCTTTATCTTATCATGTACCCATATATATGGGTATTGCTGAACCAATTCATGTGTGGGTACATAATTTATGGCTATAGCCTTAGTTTTATCTTCATTAATTTTATATCTCTAAAAGACATGAAACTGTCTCTGTGTTACACACCACCAACATTTCCTTTTCCAGATTTATTAAGTACAAAATAATGTTGTCTGCAAGTAAAACCATTGTTTCCTATTTAACATACACATTGTGTTCTTGAATTTCAGTGTCCCTCATTTTGTTTGCCTATGGCTCTAAATATAAAACAAATAGCAAATTGGAAGTAGGACATCCCTGATTGGGTTCCTTTGTTCTAGCACAACTTATCCAGGAGGAACTCTCACACTTGAATTCATGCCTCCGATCCTTCATGTATCCTGTTAAAGAACCCTCCCACTTTAATTCCTGCCTCTGATCCTTCATAAAACCCCATAATTAATTTATTGCATCAGGGAATGGGAATGTTTCCATTGCCATACTCATAAAAATCTGTCAGATGCTTTATCTACATCAAAACCCACCAAGAACCAGCAGTATTTCTTACAGTCTGCTTCCCTGATCATCATTGTTCTTTTAATGTTGTCAGCTGTTTGCCTCCCCTCCACAAAACCACTGTAATTCATATCTTTCAATTTTGACAACATCTTTGCCATTCTTTAGGCTAGTATAGACATCAACACTTATGATTTAAAATTGAAATGGGTCTGTATTAAGCTGGGTCTGACTGGTCTTTACCCTCTTTGGGTTATACAGTCACCATAGCTTTCTTCCAAGATGCTGGTGCTTCACATCCTTTTACAATACTGTTAAAATATTTCAGATCATTATCACTTACTTCCCTCCTAACTTCCATATTTCATAGGAAAAGTATCTGTTCCTGGAGACTATCATGCAGATCAATTATACATCACCATTTTTATCTCATCTCGTCCTATAATTAACTATTAGTAGCTGAACATCATCTTACTCTAGTTCTGGCATAATTAAGTCTTCCATAAATATTTCCAGTTGTGCTTTTTCTTGGTTTCTGTATTCCCCTGTTTTATACAAATTTTCATTTAAAAAAAAAAAGAAAGAAAACTGCAATTCCTCTATAGGATCTGTGGTTATTTTTCTTGTCATGGGCTCCTTAAGTCTGGGAGCAACCCTTTCTACTTTCTGTTGACTAAGTTATGCTAAAAAATGTTTGTGCCCTGGAGTTGTCAGAAAATAGTCGCTTAACAGCAATCTTTCTAAACTTGTGCATATTATCCAGATACTCCCTTATTTTCTCTTTAGCACTCTGCAATTACTCCTCTTATTCAGTGATATTTCCATTTTTCTAAAATAGTTTAACCTTTGTCAGCCCTTCTAAATAATTCCTATTACTTAACTCCATTTTTATTTTATACCACTCACTACCTGTCTCTTCTGCAGAAATTTCTGTTCTCCCGATTCACTCTCAAATCATTTCTGCCACTCACTCCTTAAATTCTTCTCTTTTAAAAAAATAGGTGGGATAGTGCCACCATCTCATTTTTGCTTAATTACCCTGCATTTTTATCTTAAATGTTATCAATGCATGATCTGAAACAGATCTTTGATGTATGCTAAAGCTTTCAGTTAAGTGTATATGCTCCAGTGAACTACAATTTCTATCCAGCAAAGTCAAGTAGTTCCACCTTAGGAAATATCTAAATTCCATCAGAATTCCTGCTAGCAGATTCATATCTTCCATACCAAATGTCTTCATAAATTTCTTCAGAAGTCTACCCTTTTTTGTTGTTTTATTTTGTAAACCCTCCATCAATTACATCATTGGTATTCCATATCTTTCCAGTCTCCACCTGTAAGTAGTATTCCCTAATGAAAGATGATAATTTCTCCCCCAAATTTCTTAAGCTCCATAATGGTAGATGTGATGTTGTCCTATTTCGCCTTCATTCTTAACTGGTTGGATTTGGAACCGATCCTCAATTGCGACTCAGCCTTATACAAAAGTTTGAAGTTTTCCACTAGCTTGTGGCTGTAACCCTATCCCATCATGCACTAGGGAAAAACTTCCCAGATCTCATTTGCCAATAAACAAGATTGGGTGCTTCCATACTGTATCTGGCTAAGTGGAATTTTTTGGGGGGTAATTGTCAGTTAATCATTATAAATGCTTGTCTTAGAGTGACTACCACAAGTATACAATTTTTGCCTTTTATTTCTTCTATCAATATTGTTGCCCCTTTAGCAGTCAGTACTGTTACTCCCCTTTTCCTTTGTCCCTGAATATCCATCTTGAAACCCTTTGCCAAATTCACATGCACATTTCTTTCCAAATGTGTCATCTGCAGCATTGCAATTTTTGTACCCTGCATTTCTTAATATAATTCAATGCTGTTTCATTTTTGTCTGTACTTGTAAGGCCATTTATTTCCAAAGTAGTATGGCTAGCGAAGTGGTTATGATAAGAAGATATTGTTGCCATCTATTATACAGAACAGCTTTTTTGAATGTGTATTTTCAACTTTTCTGTTAGATGCACACACTCTTTGGCATGCTGATTTTTTTATACAGTTGTTTCTTGCCATTCCCATTTCAACATACATCACATTTTTTTTCAAATGTTTTTGTTGTAATAAAAACCTTCAAACAAAAAATTTAATTGTCAGAACACCTCCATAGCCTATCAACTTAGAACAAACACACAAAACTATGTACATCTTTAAGTAATTAAGTTTAATGCACCACGTAGGAACAACTGCCCCAAATCAACAGCTTCACCCACAGGCTTACCTAGCCTGAAATTAAGGTTACGGTTACCCATGCCTAAGCACATGTTACAGCCTGTGCTCCCACTTAAACTGATTGCTTTTTGTTGTTTTCTTATCTCTATTCCCTTCCACGCCACGGTGGTGCAGCGGTAGCGTTGTTGCCTCACAGCAAGAGGTTCTCCTGTTCGATTCTCGGCTGGAGTGCCTTCTGTGTGGAGTCTGCATGTCCTCCCCGCAGTCGAGGGGCGTTCGAAAGACATGCGTGAATGGGTGTGCCTTCACTGAAGGTTGGGCATCGGGCTGGCAACTCGGCTCCATAAAAATCTACTGCCAATTATTAGCAGACTGGAGTTCCGCTGTGGCGACCCCTAACCAGGAAAAGCCGAAAAGACAAGCAAAAACTACTTGTCTCTATTCCCTTCCCATATTTGAAGAACCGCGTATATACATTCAGAAAACATTAACTTTTTTAGCCTCAAGAAAAGGTGTACTGGCTACCTTTAAAAAATTTTATTATACACTGCTCTTATAAATGAATTTTTAAGTATTAAGGCTGCTACTGAAGCTGCTATATCTTATTCACTTCAGCAATTTCAAACTTAATTTTTATAGAACTGCTTGCCCTTGTAACCTTACGTTTTTAATTTCCCTCAGTAAACAGTGTCTCTATGGAAACAGCCATCAGAAAAAAAATAAATAAATAAAATGCTAACAAGCCTGCAGGTGCATGGAGGAGTAAATAACTCAGAACAAAAGAGAATGTACACTTGCCTTAAGCTGCAGCCTTCTTATCCAATACTGAACATTTGCTATGGGAACAAAACAAGCTAATATCTTTGCATATGCAAGAAACTTAGCACTTCACATGGCAGTCATCCTTTTGTCTTATTTTTCAAGCCAACTTGCATACAGTATAAAATTTGTTTTTAGATGAAGCCGAGGGCATTAGTCCAAGCATTCACTTCTACAATATTAAGAGAAAACATCTCGACTCTACATATGATATAATTAGAGTGGTTTTTGCACTCCTCTCATCCCAGCAGCCCAAGATTAAATCATATTAACTTAAACTTGCTTTTGTCCAGCCTTTCCTCTCTCTTTTTTGCATTGCAATGTCCATATTTCTTAAAGCTAGAAAAAGTACCTGCTTACTTTAATATCCTTATCATATCCAACAATCACTGAAAAGACATACCCTCACCACCATATTTAAAATACCCCTTACTACATACTGTGTAAAACTGCTTTACTGTATAACATATGGTTTATTTCATGAAATGTTTTATACGAGTACAGTTAAGAACAAAACTTTTTTTCTTACGTTAAGTTTTTCCTTTTAGTGTCCTTCTAAACATTAATGACATAAAGTTGGGGTATGTGCTTTACAGTCCACCCACAAGTTTAACAAATTCAACAAAAGTCCAGTCTTTCTTAGCCACTTTTTCTTGCAAAGCCATATTTCATAAATGTGATTGCTTTATAATCTCACATTTATTCACTGATTTCAGTGCTGCTGGTCTTCCTTTTCATCTCCATCTCCCAAGACCAGACTCTGGTTCAAGTTCATGGTACCTCCAATTGTTTTAGTTAACTCCTGTGCTATTTTCTGTGTCTCAAGCATTTTCTTTCAAAACATTGAAAAATGTTTCACTAGCAAAATCTCTCTATGGTCTTTATTGTCAGAAGAATGAGAACCTAAGTCCCTTTCTGTTTGATGGCTCACTTTTTGTTGGATAACTTTTGTATTTCTTCCTTATACTGTTCTGCATCAAAAATGTCTTTGATACCCTAGGAAAAAATATTCTGAAGACAGCCGGATACAGCAGTTTCAGTCTCACACCTGCCTTTCAACATTCCCTAATTGCTGGGATAACTGTGTGTCTCTTCTGCCTGGTGTACAGTGAATAATCATCTTCTACAAACATTCTGCTGTCTCCAATTTTTAATACTTTTCCATTCTGTCACACTTTTGTCATGATCAACTGTTTCTGCTGATATAATTGCATCCTTGCTAATACAGGTCTTGGCTGTTTTCTCATTGCCAGGTTTGGAGTATACACACAAAATGGCCTTTCAGTTACCAAATCCTGCTGTAGAATACCAGTCCTGTTGCTTATTTGTGCTTTCATAAAATTAATATAGTCTGTTCCAGTTTCTCAGGTACAGCTGAAAATCTCAGGTTTCCTCTGTGTGCTCTGTCCTCTAACTGCACCATTTTTTGAAACTGTTCTTCTTCATAGGTTCATAGAAGATTGCTAGGCCAATGGCTTAAGGGCCTTTGCAAGCCTAGCCAGTATAGCCTGATTTTACCCACTATATGGCCCCTAGGGGAAAGAAGATGGCATGGATTTGTGCCTGTGCATTCAGTATCTTCAGATTGGCACTGTCCATAAGGGACATAGGCACTACCCCAGGTGTGAATTGAGAAGACTCATACTCAGCTAGGCTTTTCTTTTCAGCCTCCGATTTTTGCAGTTTTATCAGTTCATCCGAGTAGCTATTTTAAACTTTTTAATTCTAGCCTTTTATTATTTGAGTTGATTTACTCCTTCATTGTTTCATTTAATTTAATAATTTCTGAGTACATTTCATTTATTTTTCCTCTAAATTACTGGAAGGCATCTCTTGCACCAAAGCTGATGCTTGAACTGCTTTTGCTTTGATTGAACAGCTGTAGGATTCTTCCAAGTCAGTGTTTTCTCTTCACCTTTTCTGGTTGATTTTCTTTCATGTTCTCTAAATTTCTAATTTGCTGGCATCCAGGCACTGTACTGACTAGCCAGTGTTTCAATTTTTCTCAAGCTGACAGAATTGCTATTCCTTATTTCTCAGTTTCTTTTTTGCACTAGCAGAGCTTAAGTTAAGCTGTTGATCAGTGTGCAGCTAACATGGAACTTTTACAGTAAACTCTCAGTTAACAGGCACCCATGGGGATTGGTAAATGCCGGATAAGTGTAGTTTCTGGTTGCTTGTGAGTTACTATTAAAAATAGACCTGACAGATACTGTACCCTGTAATATACCATACCATACCATAAACACTGTATTGATTTGATTTTAATATTGAAATGCGGTAATTTAAAGCCTGGCTGGAGTAATATTTTGAACTTCTATTTCTGCTAGAAAGCGTGGCTTGCAGAATGGTTTTCAGTGGCATGCTGAGTGGATTGGACTTGAATGAATTGAATAGAGAGAGAGTAAATGCATGTATGAAAGCAGAAGTGACTGTGTGTGAGAGATCGGAGAGATGTATGAAAGGTGAAGAGTGTGTGTGTGTGAGAGAGAGGAGAGAAAAAGAGTGAGTGAATGTATGTATGAAAGCTGAAGAGAATGTGTGTGTGAGAGAGATCTGAGAAAGAATGTCTAATCTGATGAAAACTGAGTGAGTGAGTATGGAGCGAGTGTTGACATTTTAGCAGTTTGACTTGTTTAGTTTGACTTGTTCTCAGGTTGGGGAGAGAGGAATTTATTTGCATCTTCCTATTTAAAACTCAAACCCTAAAAACATAAGGTATGTTTCTGCGGGGGGGGGGACAAAGTGCACCACATGAAAAACTGAATTTGTTCGTACTTTACTTAGATTTTTTTCTGTTTGCTTGAGTTCCAGTTAACTGAGAGTTTACTGTATCATGAAATTTTTTATACAAATACCAATAAGAACGCAAATTATTTTACTTGCAGTCACTTCTTTTGTTTCTATTTAGTGTCCTTATAAACGTTAATGACATGAAGGTGGGTGTATGTTTTACAGTCCACCCACAAGTTTAACAAAGTAAACAAAAGTTCTGTCTTTCGCAAATGCTTTTTCTTTCAAAGTTATATTGTACAAATTTCTTTGATGCCTTTTTAGTCTCCTCTTTATTCACTAATTTCAGTGTTGCTGGTCTTCTTCCTGATCATTTCCATCTCCAAATACTAGGAGTGGTTCAAATCCAAGGTTCTCCTGATTCTTCTACTCAGCTATTGTGTTTTTCTGTCTCACAAGCATTTTCCTTTATAACTATAGAAAAGTTTCACCAGCAAAGTCTCTCTGTCTATGAGCTTTATTGCCAGAAGAAGAAGAAGTAGAGTCCCTTTCTGCTTGCTATCTAATTTTTTTGTTGGATAAACGTTTGTATTTATTCCTTAGCCTGTTCTACGTCAAAAATTTCTTTAATCCTCCAAGAAAAAGTACTCTGAATACAGCTGGATATACAGCAGCTTGAATATCACACCTGCGTCTCAACATTCCCTGATTGCTGGGATACATTTGTTTATCTTCTGTCTGGTGTACTATGAATAATCATTTTCTACAAACACCCTGCTGTCTCTATTTTTTAAAACATTGCCCTTTTGCCACAGTTTTGTGAGTATCAACTCTTTCTGCTGGTATGATTGCATCTTTATTAATATAGTTCTTGGCTGCTTTTTCATGGCCAGGTTTGGAGCTCACTCATTGTGCCTTTCCAATTAACAAATCTTGCTGTGGAAAACTAGTTCAGTTGCTTATTTGTGTTTTCATGAGAGTAATGCAATCTGTTCCTTACGTTTTGTCTGGTACAGTAGAACATCTCTGGTTTTCTTGCACACACTGTCTTCTAACTCTGTTTTTTGAAAAGGCTGTTTTTGAGAAGCCTCATACTCTGCCAGCCTTTTTTTATTTCTGCCTTTGATTTTTGCTCTTTATGCACCAGTTTATCTGAATAGCTACTTAAAGCTCTTCTGTTTTTTCCAGTCTTCTGTTATTCGAGTTGATACACTCCACTATTTCATTTGTTGTAATCTCTTCTGAATACATTAATTTAAATTACTGGAATCCATCTCTTTCTCTAAGGCTGAAGCTTGAACTGCTTTTTGCTGAAGAGGTGTAGGATTTCTCCCAGCCAGTGTTTCCTCTTCACATGTTCTGGTTGATTTTCTTTTATCTTCTCCAAATTTCTTCTTTGCTGGCATCCAGGCAGGTACTTAGTAGCCAGTAACTGACTTTTAACCAAGGTGATAGTTTCACTGGCCTTTTTTTTTTTCTCAGTTTCAGTTTTCAGACTGGAAGAGATGAAATTAAACTGTTTATCAGTGTACATCCATCTTTGAAATCTCCAAGCTTGTATTAGTTTTGATACCTGAAGAAGGAGAGGACCCAGCTAATTCTAGTTCATATAGGCCTATGTTGATTCTAAACCACAATTGTTAAGTCTTTAAGACAGTCTTAGTTAAACGGCTACCAAATATATCACTTAAGGTGAGACAGTGATTAGTGTGGTTTCATAAGAGGAAGAGAAACTTCTGATAATATTAATAGAATGTTAGTGATACGGAGGGACACTGAAGCAAATAAAAATCAGATAATAATGGAAGAGGCGTTTGACAGGGTTGTTTTGGAAGTTTCTGGAAAGATAAAACATTTGGCTTCCTGCTGCTGTGGATTTGGCTGATGATTAGTATTTGTGTGTATGCTGAAGCATACCTGAAGGGCAGAGGCAGATTATCACGGCCATTTCGCTAGACACAGGTACTAGATAAGGGTTCCTACTGCCACCCCCTCTTTTATTTGCTTTATGTCTAGAGTCACTGACTGAAAACATTACTGAGGGATGTAACTGTAAAGAGTCTAGTGAGTAAATTTTGCAGATGATGATTACTCTGTGTTGCCTAACCAGAACAGGCAGTGGAAATCCTTGTGTGGATTCTAAGTAGATTTAGCAAATTAGTGGGGTCCAAGATAATAAATGAGATAAAAACAAAAGCAACAGTAATAAATTATACACTCTCACACAAACTGGTACAGAGATTCCCTTATCTGAGGGGACATACTAGAGTGCGGTATTTCAGTGTGCGTTTAAAACAGGGTGCAGGCCAGGTGGCCAAAGAAATGTGGGATGAAATCACTCTGAAAAGAATTAGGAAAATAAGACACATTTTTTAAAATTAGGACAATGGCAATGGCTAATAAAATGCAGGCTATAATAATGTTTATAGTGCCATTGATATACTGTATGTAGGCCAAGCTTACTTTTAGTGGCCATCTTGGAAAACGTGGGATTTCATTAAGAATGAAGTAAAAGTTTTTTGGGATAATAAGAGGGAGAAGGTGCAATGGGAAAATGTCTACTTTCTCAGGTTCAGGAATGATTAGGATTGCCAGACATATAAACCAAAGTTACCAGGTAAAGTGAAAACAAATATTGGTGCATCAGGAGAACATAGTAGATACATAAACTAGGAGAAGCCTATGGAAAATTATTTTTAAAAGTAATAGGGTTTGTTAATCACAGACCTGCATCAACTAGTCAAATGCTTGATAACTCAGAAGAAAAAAAAATGGGGGGGGGGGGGGTGGATGATATTGCCTATAGGCCTCGGGGAAAGGGCAGCAAGGATATGGAGCTTGAGACAAGATCCCAGATACTAGAAAGAATTAATAAGCAGTGGTAAGTTAATGCAATGATAGGAATCCCAACACAAGTTTAATCTATTGTATGGAGATAGTTTTATATACATAATATATATCTATATGGTACCCTTCAAATGATCAAAATTGCAGAACATCGAACCTCTGATCATCGAAGTCCAGGGGACTGAAGTGCAACAATATCGAACCTTGTGAATGGAAATGGCGATACAGTGCGGAACGAGAACTTTACTGTTCTGTTCACTATAGTGCGATGTCAGAGTTGGTATATTTAATAAGTAGCAGGAGGTGTGGGGAGGTGCAAGGGAGGCTTGCCCCCCTGCAAAAACGTGAAATAAAAAGTTTTCAAATTTTAGTTTTTTTTTTTTTTTTTTTTTAGCACTTTGATCATCTGGTCTTCGATGATCAGAGGTTCAATGTTCTACAGTTTCCATCCTTTGTAGGGAGATCCATATCTCTCTCTCTCTCTCTATATATATATATATATATATATATATATATATATATATATATATACATATATATATATACATATACAGATTCACTTCATAACCTCGAATTACTGAAATGTCGAATTTCAGTATCTCGAGACTATAAAACCGAATCCACAAAACACCGACACAAAAAAACCGCGAAAGTCAAAACACCGAAAAACCCGCACACACAATACTACACATACACCACAACACCCACATCACAACAAAAACAAACAAAACTACATACATACACAACTCATACACACATAAGCAGGGGGGCAAGCCCCCCTGCACACCCCCTACTTATATATACTAACTCCGAGATCGCACAAACACAAAACAGAAGCCGACTCACACAAGCACATTCTCCGACCCCTCACACACACATCAAACACATCAGCACACTCACACACACTCTAACTCCCACTCACAACCCTTAGAAAACACTTACCTGACATAACACCTACATCCACACACGGCACCGCGCACCATCAAAACACAATCCCGGACATTACGCAGCGTAAGGTCATAACCACGAATTCGACATATATTCGAATTTGCGATTATGGGCTTTCGCTATTTCTAACATTCGACTTTATAGCTTCGAGATACTGAAATTCAACATTTCAGTAATTCGTGGTTATAAAGTGTTTCCATATATATATATATATATATATATATATATATATATATATGGAAATGTGTGTGTGTGTGTGCGTAAAATATATAAAAAACTATGTGTGTGATATCTATGTATGTTAGAGTGAGGCTTTTCACTTAAAACAGTTGTTAGGCATAAGGTAGAATAAATATAGTAGAATAGGCCTGAGAATATAGAGTCAGGCCTATGTCTTCATTTATGCATACAGTTTCAGGGAAAGACAGTTCAGAAGAAGGGAAAAGATAACTTTTCTGGATAAGCATGAGGTGTGCAGAAATAACAGTTCTCATGGGAAAGCTACAGAATGTTCCTTTCTCAAGGGAAAGGTATGTGTACTTGCAGTGAAATGCTAGGTAAAGAATAGATGGGCACTGTCAGGCACCTGCGAGACAAGGCCTATGAATCAAAGTTGAGGGGTTTGAACTGAAATAATGTGATATATATGCTTAGGACAGAGAAGTTAGTTGGAGTCTGGTACAAGACTTGTTCAGATATCATTGTTGAACTACTTTCGTGCTTTCAGCTATTTGATATATTATGCTGCTATATACCATTTAAATATGCTGCTGTGACATTTATATTTGCTGCTATTATATTATATTATATATATATATATATATATATATATATATATATATATATATATGTGTATGTGTGTATGTACACAATACAGTATGGAACAACATAAAGCACATTTTTTGGATGTCCAACTTACATTGGAATCTGTCAATTTCTCGTCCAGTATTTTTAGGAAGGAAACTTTCTCAAACTCCTACCTTCACTTTAAAAGAAACCATCCTATGTATTATAAGAGGAACCTAGTGAAGGGGTCAGTTCATTAGGGCAGCCAGAATGACATCTAATGATAAACCTTTTACACAAGCGCTTGAGAAAATTGCCAAGATGTTTTTAGACAGAGGTTACTCTCTCAGAACTTAATTATTACACTTATGACAGAGGTCATGGGTAAAAGAGTGACGTCATGGGTAAAAGAGTGACTAAGTTCCAGTGTGTTTTAGGTAAACCCCATTTGTTGGATGACATTGTAACTGGTGCACAGTCTAAGCATGCTAACTTTCATCGGGGGATGGCTATCAAATACAATGGACTAAGTACCATGGTTAGGAATATCCTTAGCCATAATTGTACTATCCTGAAACTAGATGAAGATTGTACCGACATTTAGGTGACAAACTGACCTTTGTTTATAAGGTCCATAACAATGTTAAGTAAGTTTTGGAAAGGGGCAAATCCACAAAGAGCTCAGGTACTGTCATATGTGTTAGGTGTAACTTCTGTCATTATATGCTAGAGAATGACAAAGTCACATTAAAGAACTATTGCCAAATTACCATCACATTGAAGAGGAGTGATTCTAATTCAAAAGGTTTAGTTTATCTTGCACTTTGTAATCAGTGTGGTAGTTTTTATGTAGGTAAGATCGAGAGGAAACTGGCTAAGAGGATTTATGACCATTTGTATGACATAAGGAGAGCCAGTTTGAACAATACCTTCTATAAACACTCCATGTTTTGCATTGGTTTTAAAAAATTTTTATTTGATATCCAAGAGATTGTTTCACCGGACGCCAGAGGAGGCGCTTGGGAAAGCAGATTAGAGTACAAGGAGCTTCTCTGGCAACTGAGGTTGAATGCCACAGTCAAGCCAGGTCTTAATGAATTTGTTTCCTTACAACCAGTGCTCAAAATGAGAGCTGCTAAATTGTGAGGGAGATTTTATGTATGGAGCTGTTAAATTGTGAGGGAGATTTTCTGTACATCTTACCATCGTTATTTTTATATTTTTATATTTCTTCCTTACGGATGATTTTTATTACTGATATTTGTCTTGTATTTTGAGATATATACAAGCTTTTATTTATGTTGGTTGATGAAAAAGTTAAGGGAATAGTGTTTCCAGCATGGGCTGGGAGAACACTTTCTTTGTTTGCATTAGGCTTCCACCTTGACATGCTAATTGGTAATTAATCTCCCTGGTACTTGGGCCTTTGTTGAAAGAATATTTAAGGATGGAGTTGTTACTGTTAGTTCTGATGAAGTCCAAGTAGATAGACGAAAGAGCTTAACTTTTATTACTCTTAAAGTATTTTGTTTAGTTTCTGCCTGCCTTTGTAGACCATGACAATTTTTTATGATATATTTGTGTGTGTATATATATATATATATATATATGTCTGTGTGTGTGTGTATGTATATATACTGGTTAACTTTGGAGCTGAAAGATGTTATTAGAAAACATCAGGAATGTGGGAGACCAAATATATTTAACTGTGTAATACAGACTAGAGAAAAAATAGCTGATGCACAGAAAATGAATAAAACGTATAAAGTGATAATTGCTTCATACTTACAACAGTGGTGCAGAATTACATAGGATTGTAACCAGAGATTGCAAACAAAAGTTTCTCTACAAAATTGGAAATGCATTTTGTCTAGACTCAGGATATGCTACAAAATCCTGAAAGTTTAGGATTTGTTGCATGGACATGCATACTACATTATTTTTTTACACACCAGCTAGTATTTAAAAGAGGTTTTCAGAAACAAATTGTGTTTACTAAAAGTGTGATAAGCTGGAGAGGGGATCATGGGAACATATTTTAGGGGGTTGTACAGAGTTACAGAAGTAGAAATTAGAAGTACAGGAAATAATTTAGTTTAGTAGGGGAAAAATGTATGTTTGCTTAAAAAATGGATGGTAAGCTGTTTTTGGGGATAATAGTAGTGAAAAGGTTATTATAAGAAAGTGGAGGTAGAAAGACAGACCCAAAGTGTTGGAAGTGATTAATATTATGAAGGAACTCAAAGATATGGAATTGAAAGACCAGGGAAGGAAGTCAGTGAAATTTCTCATTAGTAAATGAAATAAATGGGAATTGTACCTTACACACACAAGTAACTTAAACCCCTGAGAAGTTAAATGAAAGAATATTGTGAGAAAAATATACAGAAATATGTCAGTCATCAGTTTGGAGATTGCAATTACTGATGGATATGGAAAGCTATAAGGTGGTAGTTACTGGGGTTCTGATTGTTAATAATAGCTGTAAATGTTTCTTTAATTTTATTTTTTTGATAATGTGGATATCTACAGACTTGTTCTTAAATGTACATTCTAATTGTTGGAGAAATATACTCAGTGTTGGACCCATCAAGAAGGACCTTTAGTAGATCAACTGATAAAGTAAAAGTATATTTGTTGTATTGCTTTCACATCAGATGTAGACAAATTGGCGTTTATTAGTTGCACAGCTTAATTTCTGAGTAATTTCAGTATTGTATCCTATCCCTGTGCCTTCTTTCCTTCAGTACTGCTATTGTGAAGAATGTTACTTTTCCCGTCCAAGATGTTCATACAGTTAATGAAATCTTGTCTCATGTCTAAACATCAGACATTCTCCTGTGGCTGCTACAGTATTCCATTCTAAAAACGTGTCTCTCTCTCCCTCTCTACTTATAGGCACACACACACATACAATAAATGTATGTTAATGTATGACAATGATGATGTGATACACACAGATAGAAACATTATCTGCACTTGTTAAAGCATTCTTGTTAACATTTATTATAAAGTGGCATTTTTTTTTAGAAAAATGCTTTTCTTCTTGGGCATGTGGAATTAGTTGTTCTTCAGTGCTTGATTGACTTGGGGAGAGGAATGAACTCTGGAACTGACAAGTTAAAGTGGTTAGATATATTTGCCTGGTGCTGTGCAGGATTTCATGGTTCACCTTGGCATCTGAGCTATCATTGCTGACTTAAGTTTTGTTAAGAATGACATTGTAAACAAACAGAATATTCTGTGTTGTGTCTGTGTACCATAAGTAATACTGAGTTGGCAATATGGGTTATATTCCTTAAGAGGCTGGGCAATCAAAATATTATCTGTTTACAGTCAGTTGAGTATTATTATTGTGAGCCTGTATTATTTCCGTTAAGTAGGATACTAAACAATATGGCTGACTAAGGTTTGCATCTAGCATGCTGTAGTTGAGAGGGGCAGATTGATATGTGCATAACTGTCTACTAATCCTTGAATATAAAAATCAGAAATTAACTGTCTTCTTTTCTTAGCTAGGAAGCCTGTTTTCTGGATACTGTTCAGTGGATGTCACACAAGCACTTTGGGATGTGTATCTACAGCAGGCGGATGCATTCTTCATGTTCTTTCTAATGCTTATAATACTAGTTAATGCAAAGTAAGTGGTTACTTATGAATTAAGTGAAATTACGGACTTGGACATGCTTCTTCAGTACAGTTTTCTTGTGTGTAAAGAAATACTCATTAGTGAGAAATTAAAGTACATTATTGTCAGAATATTGTAGTATCTAATCAGCTGAGAGGAGACAAAACTTTGTTGGTTTAAAATTATTTTAAGCTTTCAGAATGAAAGTCAGTGTCTAATAACAGTTAATTTTTATATTTTTCATTGATAAAAATATTTATATGAAAAATCCAGAAGGATATTTATAATACAGCAAGCCACATTTACTTTCATGTAGGTCTGTGCCATGTATATATTTATTTTGAAATGACATTTCCAGCAGTATGAGGCATAAACTTTGAAGGCAGTGAAAAGGCAATTGACCCAGCTACTCAGTTTCTTTACACAATGAATAGCCTGTAGACCCTGCTTAACAACCAGATTTTATTTTTGCCCATACATTATGATGATTGTATTCTGTTTATTTCATGCATTCTTTGAACTCTTGTTTTAATTTTATTTGACTACAGTCTCTGTGGAATCGTTGTTTGTCATTTGCTTCCCTGATTTTTGTGTTTCTGCAGGGTCTTGCCTAATATCTCTTCTAACCACACCTATGTGGCCTATTCTTTCTGTAGGGTGAGAATCAGCATCCCATTTATTTGTATCAAGGTAGTGTAATTTGGCATTAATTCTGTAGTGGCAAATATCAGGTGTTAGGGGTGGGCCAGTTTATTGGTCCTGCGGAATGACCGACCCATCCCCTCTGGAGCTCCTCCTCTCTCACACTGGCTTACAAAGTTCCACTGTGCACTGCCTGCCACTGGAAGCATGTGTTTGCACACTAAGTTTCCTGGCCTGTGCACTTGCACCATGAAAGCATGTGCTCATTAGTTTCAAACTCCACAGGTGCAACACCTGCTGTTCCCTTTAGGTGTCACTAAAGCAGAGAGCAAGATTTTCCTGCCTGCATTGTGGATGGGTGATCAAGCAATGGCCATTTACTCCCTTTCTCCTCATCCTGGCTGTCCCAGCACATTACTTGCTAATCAAACTGTGGTCATCTGGGTCACAGTCAGGGCTTTATTCTTTTGCACCACAGTGCCAAGCCATCTGCTACCCTTTTTTGTGAAGAATGCTTCTTGCATCTTCCCTAAACTGCCCACTTTATAGGTTAACATGCATGATGATGGTTCACATTTTTTAAGTACTGCACACAATGGCTACACATTATTTGAATGCTTGTCTTTATTTCCACTCTTCTGCCTTTCTTCATAGCTCTGCATATTAACTCTTTTCCGATTTTCTTTGCAAATATTCTGGTGAAGGTTGTCATCCAAATATTCAAACCTTTGTTAAGATGAGATCTGATGTTATCTGTGTCATTATTGATCACGGATGGGTCACAGATCAGACCCTCGGATCCGAGCCGTTCGAGTGAGCAGCAGCTCCTGAGCTCAAGCTCCTCCCTTCTCCTCACTTCCTGCTATACATGATCCTCAAATCTCGTTTGACACGGTTGTGAATGGTTGGTTCCTGAGCTTGGGCAAGCCTTTAGTTAAGTATTGACTTTTTAAGGGGTTTTTCTTCTCCCTTTCTGTATTAGTTTAGTTTTAACTGTATCCTTAACAGTTAGTTGTACATTTTGCAGTCTAGTATAGTTTTACAGTTAGGCTTCCTCCCTCCCTCTAGTTGGTCTCTGGCATTAGGTCCCATCTCACCCTTTTTCTTCCCTTCCATTTCTTCTCTTGAAAAGTGTGTATGTGTGTTTTTGTGTGTGTGTGGTGTTTGTGTGTTTTGGGTATGTCAGAGAAGCCCACGGGCTTCAAAAGCTGCTCCTCATGCGGGCGCAAGTTGGCCTGTGCAGACACACACATGAGGAGTGTGTTTACTGTCTAGGGGAGCCCCATTTAGAGGTTGTGTGTGACATTTATGCCGGTTTCAACCCATGGGCTCTCCTAAACCATATAAACAAGCTTCTTGTAAAGGGCTTAGGCTCAGGGGGTGCCTTGGTTTCAGGTTCCCCCTCAAAGGCGCCCCCCCCAGATCCGAAGAGGAAGCATTCTTCTTCCAAGGATCACTCTTCTAAGTGGGCCAGGCTCTCTGATCCAAGTGCTCCAGATCTGAGTCCAGCCTCAGGAGCTTAGGCTCTGGGCGCTTTGGCTCAGAGAGCCTCGGCTTCTACGGCTAGCTCCAAACCCTCCAGGACTGGCAGGGTCTTGGATCCGACTGAGGGGACCAAATCACCATCGGCTCCGATGGATTTTCAGCAGGCCAGCCCGCATCTGCCAGTTCTGTCCTCTGTTCTAGTCCCGTCGGCTGCCTCGGGGCCGACTGGGACCATTATTGTGGTAGACTCCCCAGTTAGATCCCAGTCCTGGGATCTGAAGAGGCCAAGCAGATCCACCTCCAGGGACCGTAGACTGTCCGCCCACTCCGGTCACTCCTCGATTTCATCTAGGTCCACCACAAGTTTGGTCCCCCCGGATATGGATCAAATGATGAAGAGTTGTCTCAAAGCCCAAAGAGAACTGGGTTTACTTCCTTCCCCTGGCTGTGCGCCTATGGGTCCCTTTCCCACCCCCATGCTCCTCTCTCCTTGCTTGGTCTCCAGCTTGGTTCCCCAGGTTCAGGGCTCGTCGAAGGAGCAGCAGTTGACATTGGGAAGCACCCCTGCTCCCCCACCACCTGACTCCCTGGTGGGGTCGGCTCATTTTCCCTCGAGGTCAGCCTTACCTTGTGCTCTAGATGTCCACCCAGCCCACCGGGGGCAGGCTTGGGGCTGGAGTTTTCAGATCGCTCGCTCCCATTGGGAGCTTTCGTCTTGGACAGCTCGGGACTGATATCATCTGGGGTTTGGGCACTCGGCCAGGTCCCCCCCCCCATGGGGGCTGTGCCAGTGGGGAGAGGGAGGAGGGGGCTTTGTCCAGTCCTCCGGCCTTTTGGGCGATAGAGCGGACCGTGTCAGGCTGGTCGGCTTCCTCCTTCTCAGCTCTGAACCCCATATTACTGGGTTCCATTTTGGGTGGCAAGTCCTCGTCTTTGATCCAGAGTCAGCCACCCCGAGATTACCTTCAGAGGGGAGTTACCACCCTTGGGGTCCCCTCCTCCTCCGAGTCCTCCCCTGAGCCCCCAGGGGAGGAGCCTCCTCAGAAGAGGTTATGCAGGAGGAGGCATCTTGGCTCCCCACAGGAGTCTTTGACGGATGACATGGATTTCGATGAAAGGGATGTGTCCCCCAGGCTTTTGCCTGAGGAAATGTCCTTTGGAGACATCCTAGAGATCCTCAAAGAGCTAGGCGGTTGGCGTCCGCCAACCCCATCCTCCAAGGAGTCCGTGTTCCTGAAGGCGTTCGGGGCAGGCCCATCTACCTCCTCGGTGTCCCCCCTGCTGATGAGTTGGTCTAGCTCATGACCAGCAGGGCTTAGAAGGAGCCAGACACAGTGGAACCGCTGCCAAAAAGAGCAAATTCCTCAGCCCCCCCCTAAGGAGATGCCCTTCTAGAGCAAATGGGTACCGGTGGATGCTATTGTGGTTACCGCGGCCCCCAAGAAGGATCTCATGGAACAGAGCTCTTCGGTCCATCCCCCTAACAGGTAATCTAGGGTGATAGACCAATTCGGGAAGGGCATTTACGCCTCAGCCACATTTGGTTTGAGGACAACTAACTAGATGGCACATTTCACCCGGCTACAAAGGGACTTTATGTCAGAGCTCTCCACATCCCTTTCTGAGTTATTGCCTCCGGATAGCTTGAAGACGGTTTCTCTGAAGCTCACGACTCTCATCACCCTAGCCAACGCTTCGATGAGGTTGATCTCAAACTTGGTAGAAGCCACCTCTCAGGCTGCGGGTACAGGCATTGCCATAAGGTGCCATGCATGCCACCACCTATGCCGGTTTGCGGACAAATTCAAGGCGGCATTCACTAACACCCCTTTTGATGGGTCCACCCTCTTTGGGCCTTCAGTCAAAGAGAATTTGACCCACAGCAAGCAGGAGGGTAAGACATTGTCGGCGGTCGGGATCCATTTTGCAACTCCCCAACGGTCCTTTTCGAAGACTCAGAGGGGCAGTAAGAAACTGTGGTTCCGCAAGTTGCAGTCTTCCCTGAATGATGCTCCACAGGATCCCTCCTCTTCTGGCCGGGGAGGAGGTTCGATAGCAGGCGCCACCCTAGAGGCAGAGGAGGATCCGCAAAATCAGGGATTCTGAGAGCCTTTCTCGGAAAAGCCCCAGCAGCACCCCTGAAGTGCTCTCCGACTGCCTTACCCTGGAAGGCAGTTGGGGGTCGGATATCCCTGCACCAACTGGCCATCACCTCGGACCAGTGGGTGCTCAACATTGTATCCAGGGGTTATGTCATCCCCTTTAATTCCCCACCACCACCACAAAGTTCACTCCCATATTGTTCCACACCGCCAAAGGGAGTTGACTCTCGTAGAGGTCCATAATCTTCTGCAAAAAAGGGCCATCCAAAAGGTCCCAACAGGAGAGCTAGGATCCAGAACTTACTCTTGCTTCTTTTTAGTGCTAAAACGAACAGGGGACCTGTATCCCATCTTGGACCTCAGTCGACTGAATCTGTCAGTCCAGAAGTCGAAGTTCCAGATGGTCACTCTTCAGTTCATTTTGCCGCTTCTGCATACAATCTCATCAAAATAGGCAGACGCTCCAGGAGATTTCTGTGCTTCCGGCTGGGGGCCAATCAATGTCAGTTCAGGGCCCTGTCCTTTGGTCTCACCTCAGCCCCCAGGATGTTCACCAAATGTATGGCAGTGGTTGCAGCCCATCTCCGGCTGCAGGATTTCAAGTCTTTCCATACCTGGACGATTGGCTCCTTATGGCTTCCACAAAGCATCATCTCCTTCAAGCGGTGGATTTCACCCTGACCCTTTTTCGAGACCGAAGGATTACAGTGAATATTCCAAAGTCACACCTTTCCTCCTGTCAAAGACTGGAATTCATAGGGATGGTTCTTGACACAGTGTCAGAGACAACGGCTCTTCGGCAGTGGGCACCATCCAGCCACAAGTCCACTCCATTTTGAACACGGACCGAGTCTCAGCCCATCTCGTTCTTCAGGTTCTGGGGTCGATGGCTGTGTCCATCCAATTGGTTCCCCTGGCCAGACCCCACATGTGGGTGCTCCAGTGGACTCTAGCAATACAATGGACTCATTGCCTTCATCCATTGTCTCACAAGATCAGTATTTCCATGTTATGCAAGCGTCACCTATCTTGGTGGGTTCAGACCCAGGATTTCCTGTTGGGGAGACCCTTCTGCCTTCCTCTGTCCCAGGCCAGAGTGACCACGGATGCCTCCCTGTTGGGGTGGGGGGCTTTTCCAGGGAAGGATGGTCCATGGCACGTGAACCCCGTTGGAGACTAAGTTACACATCGGTGTCCTCAAGATGAGAGTAGTCCTCCTGATGTTGCAAGACTTCCAGGACTTACTCCCTCCTGGGACGGTAACTGTTCAGACAGACAACAATGCAGTGGTCTGGTATATCAACAAACAAGGGGAACACAATCTTACCCTCTGTGCAGAGAGACCATAAGAGTTTGAGAATGGGCGATAGCCTCAGGCCACTTTCTTCTTGCAATGCATATCCTCGGCGAATCCATCATTCTAGCGGACAAGCTGAGCAGGACTATCCTTAGTCCTCATGAATGGTCCCTGAATCATTCAGTGGTGAACTGGATCTTCAGCAGATGGGGATCTCCATGCTGCGACCTGTTTGCATCTGGAGACAATCACAAGCCCATACATGTCAAGCTGAGTGCCTGTTTGGCCCTCTTCAAAAGGAACCTTAACGATTGGATGGGAGATAGGAAATTCACTCCGGGGATCACGTCAGTCACCCTGCTAGACAGGGGACCAGGGAAGTAAATATTCTGGGAAGAAATAGCCAGGGAATTGTTATGGCTAGGCTTGTTATAGGCCCTAGGGCCGATAGCCTAATTACCACCCTGTGAACCTATAAACAAGTGCAGCACATTTTTTGCCCTGATCCCCCCTCCAGGGGAGTCCCCCAGGGATGCTTTGACTCACGATTGGCCGCTGGGTCTCCTTTATGCCTATCCTCCAATCCCCTTGATTCCCAAAGTTCTGCAGAAAGCACGACGCCTCAAGGCTCAACTTATCCTCATTGCCCCCTTTTGGTCTCGGCAGACATGGTTCCCCCTTCTTCAGTCTCATCTGAAGTATCCACCTTGGATATTAGATCCGGATTTTATTTCTCACCCAGGGGGGCTTCCCTCTCCCAAAATGGAGTCCTTGAGACTTGCAGCCTGTTTTTTCCGGTTCCAGTGATCATCAGCCAAACCTCATTACCTTCCCGGTGAAGGATATTATTTTAGCTTCTCCGTAGCCTTCTAGCAAGAAAGTCTACCTCAGCAAATGGAAGAGGTTTTCTATTTGGGCTCGCCAGAGGGACATAGATCCCTTTTCAGCCCCCATGTCGACTATCTTATCCTTCTCGTCTTGTCTCTTTCACCAAGGAGCAAGGTTTTCTACCATAAAGCTTCAGCTGGTGGAGATATCCAACTTCCATCTGGATGCTAAAGCATTTCTAAAAGGGGTTTTCTTACTTCACCCTTCCTTGAAGGACCCTTCCCCTCCATGGGATCTTTGCTTGGTACTGCAGTCTTTGACTCTTCCCCCATTCGAACCTGCTGCAATTTGTGATATCAAGTTCTTGTCATGGAAGACAGCCTTTTTAGTTGCTATTACTTCTGCCAAGAGGGTCTCTGAATTGCAAGCCCTTTGTATAAAGTCCCCTTTTGTGGTTTTCTATAAGGACAAGGTTTCCCTTAGAACCAGCCCTTCTTTTGTCCCCAAGGTGGCTTCGGAAAATAACCTGAATCAGTGTATACAGCTTCCAGTCTTTTTCCCCAGTTATTCTAACAAAGTCGAGTGTCAGCTGTATTACCTAGATGTACATAGACAGCTGTGCTTCTATCTAAACAGGAGTGAAATTTTTGAATGTCTGACCAACTGTATGTAGCATTCTCTCAGGCCAGGATAGGAAAGGCCATATCAAAAGTCTCACTCTCTCGTTGCATAGGGCATATCTATCACCTTAACAACAAAGATCTTCCCAGACCTCTTAAAGCCCACTCTACTAGGTGTGTGGCTGTGTCCTCTGCATTCTGGGCAAGGACATCCTTGGATGACATTTGTGCTGCAGCCACTTGGTCAAGTCCTCATACCTTTGTGATGCACTATAAGTTGGTTTTGGTGTCTAGGGGTAGGGCATCTTTTGGTTCTGCTGTGCTCCAGCATGTCCTTCCTTGAGGCCTCCCAGAATTTTGGGTAGCTCTGGACTTTAACCCATCTGTGATCAATAATGACATGGATAGAATCAGATAAAGAGTTATGTACTCACCATAACTTGGCATCTGTGCTGTCCAGTGTCATTCATCACGTTCCCACCCTCCGCCCTCTCCTTCTGGTGGATAAGTGAAGCATGGGGGTGTTTTGAGGGCTGGTGGTCTGTATTTCTGGGTATTTTAGGTCCATGTATGGTACAGTTCCTTAGCAAACTTGATCTGAGGATCATGGGTAGCAGGAAGTGAGGAGAAGGGAGGAACTTGAGCTCAGGAGCTGCTGCTCACTTTGCCGGCACGGATCTGAGGGTCAGATCCGTGACCCATCCATGATGAATAATGACACCGTATAGCATAGATGCCAAGTTATGGTGAGTACATAACTCTTTATTCTAATACTGCACACTGTACTCTAGTTTGAGGCATAACCAGCAATCTATAAAGCATGGTGAAAACATGCTATTTTTTTTGTCAGTTCATATCCTGCATCTCATTTTCCTTCCTTGCTCTCTTGTTACATATTTGCTCAAATTTAAATAATTTGAGATGACGGTCTTCCAGGCCCCAGTTCCTTTTTCAGTTTTGTCATTGCTAATATGTTTCCTTTTTATCTGTGTATTCCTTTCCCTGTGTTAAAGATATTACCTTGCATTTTTGCACTTAATTTAAGTTATTGTGGAAGTTAGCTCCCTCGAGCTATATAAGAATTTTGTTCCTTCTTGCCCCTCCATGATCCCTTCCCCAGGAGTAAGACTGGCTTTGTTGTATTTTAACATTTTTTTCTGAAATACTTGAACCTTACTTCTCTGACCGGCACTGTAGCATTGAGGAAATTCCTGTCTGGGGCTTTGGCAATTTTAAATCCACTTTATAACAACAGAAAAGTAACAGAGTGCAGCTACTAAGGAGGGAAAAGAACGAGTGCAGAATAGGAAATATGTGAACCTTCATTGTTCTCTTTTCCTAATCCACAACTCTAGTAGTAGGCACTTAGCAGCTGCCCAGTTATTTTCCTGAGTATTCCCCTTCACGTGGTCGTGAGCAACAATGTACTGTGTTTTAGTTATACTATTTACCCCCTGTCTTTGTGGTGCCATTATAAATTTCATTTTTGCATTATGCTTTATTGTTTAACAATTTAACTGTGGTTATCAAATGAATTACTAGGTTTATATGTTTAGCTGCTTTCTTTGTTATTTATGACACACACACACACACACACACACACACACACACACACACACACACACACACACACACACACACACACACATATATATATATATATATATATATTTTTTTTTTTTTTTTTTTGCTTTTATTCTTTCTTATGCCATGTTCAGAGACTTTGGCATTTCAGTGTAAAATGTTAATGTTTGAATTACAGTTCATTACTGTTTATTTGGAGTTTTTCTCCTGTGGCCTCTTGTGGAATGGGACTTTGCCAAGTCAGACTTTCCCAGTAAACAAAAGCAGACTAATAAATCTCTGTAGCTCAGCCTGTTGTAACTAATAGCAATTTTACATGTGACAGCTAATGTTGTTTAGTCAGTAGGTTCCTTTGTGTGTAGGAGAAAGTTTCATTCAAGAAGTACAGTATTTCAGCAGCAGATTAGCTTTCTTAACTGAATGGTACAAACAGCTCTTTTTTCAGAGTTACAAACCACTCATGTCATTAGTCAGTTGTGGATATTTGCTTCTTCATGGCAGTGAATTTGATGAATTGTTTCAGATATACATACATGCAACTATTTCAAGCATGGGCATTAATGCCCTTCTAACTTGCCAATATTCCAAAACACTTGTCCCCATAATAAGTTTCCAGGCTGTTCTTAAAAATATCTTAACTACTGCTTGCTTTAATGTAATTTTGTAGTCTGTTCCATGCATCAGCTTCTCTGTCAGAGAACAAATTAGTATGCTTCTCATTCCTATAGAGTCTTCTACATAGGTTGTCTGATGATTTCCTAGTACTTTTTGATAACCCCAAACATTCCCAGAGGTAGTTGTCTCTAAATGTTCTATATACCTGAATACAATCTCCTCTTAGACATCTGTAAGAGACACTGGACTAGTTCAGATATTTTAGTCTTTCATAATAACTTAAATTTTCACATCCATGGATGCCCTTGGTATGTTTCCGCTGTACTCTTTCCAGTTTACTCATGCCTATTTTCTTATAGGGTTTCCATTTTGTTATTCCATACTCATATTTGGGTCTAATGTAACTAACAAACAATGACTTAATTTTTGATTTCCTAGACTTTATAAATCTTTTTATACAACCTATAGTTCTATAACTATTATTAACCAATTGGTTGATATGATTAGAAAAACTCCTAGCTAGATCTACCGATATACCCAGGTCCTTAAATGAGTCTACAGTTTCAGTCAGTGTGTGCTGTATTAAATATTCACCTTTCAGTTTGTCTCCCAGATCTTGTATGCTTAGTTTTTGATGTATTTATCAGCATATTATTCTCCTGTGTCCAAATGGTCAATTTAGTCAAGTTATTTTGCAGACATGCCTTATCTGTAACACATGTACTCAGGTTACCCAATTTCAGGTCATCGGCATATAGACTGTAGAACACCTCAGATGAAAAAGTTAGGTCTAAAATATAGAATCTAAACAAGTAAGGGCCTAGGACAGAACCCTGTGGGACACACACTGGCTGTAACCAAGGATTTCACCTTTCCACTTGTGTATGATATTTGCCATGACCTATTTATAAACCATGCAGCTATCCATCTTATCAAGATTACATCAATACTTAGTTGTACTCATTTATTGATCGGTGTTTTGTGTATGACCCTGTCAAATGCTGAAGTTAAATATATATATGTTACATCACAGCACAATTTTTCATTCATAGCTGTTATTATATTGTTCTAGAATATCATGTTACAGGTGGTAATAAATCTATTTTCAACATGTGCATGCTGATAGATGGTTTCAAGTCCCAACCTGCCCAATTTTGACAATAACTTATCCAGTATTACCTTCTCCATTATTTTTCCACAACATGAAAGTAGACTTAAGGGTCTGACTCTGAGTTTGTCCTACTCCCTTTTCCCTTAAAACAGATTTAATAAGCATGTCTCCAATTTGAAGAATCTCCCCATATGTATATGCCACCTACTGAATAATAGATATAATGGTACCGTAAGTTCTTGCTGAAGTGTTCTCAGGTCATTATTACTAATTCCGTCTCCTCCCTATGCTTTGTTTGGATCCATTTTCTTCAGTTCTTTTTCAATATAATCTAATTTGATTCTAGTATCTGGGGCTACCTGGATGTCACTAAGGCAACTTATCACCCCTTTTGTAGAGCCAAACTGTTTTGCATAAGATTTTGTAAATATATCTATAGTCTGTTGTGTCTATGGGTAAATTTAGAATCTGCACACAGTTTATCAATTTGTATGTCTTTACTCCTTCCACTTCTTATGTAGCTATAAAAATGTTTCCTATTGTGCTCAATATCTTTATATAAATTTTTTTTCAAATTTTTCTTAAAGTTGTCTCACACTATGCTTAATCTGTTTGTCCAGCTTGTTTATTTCAGTTTTCAAAGTTGTAGTTCAAACTGTCTTCCATTTCTTATATTTGTTGTCTCTCACCTTAATCAGATATCTTGTTCTTATGGAAATATATCCCCTGATGGTATATGCCTAGATCCTGATAAAGATTTTTTTGTTTTTTTTTTCACCCAGTTTCTCTTTCAAAACTTTCCGCATTCCATCTGTAGTTTTTTCACTGAACACCTCACTCCAGTTAATTTTACATAATGACTGTTTTGCTTCCATTTAATCTGTAATTAACCTTCTGTGCATTAGTTTAGATTTCAGTCTGGCAGAATTATCTAGCAACAGATTAACCTTTATAACCTCATGATCACTGCACATCAACAGTGGTAAAACTTGACTTGAAGTAACAGTAATTTCTTTAGGAATACAAATAATGCCTAGTATGTTCTGTGCCCTGGTAGGTTTTTTACAATCTGAAGCAATTGTTGTTCTTGAGTATACATTGTGAATAATTTCCTTACTAACATTGTTGAATCAATGTTATTCCAGTCTTTTTCTGGTAAATTTAAGTCCCCAGCTAATATTATTCTTCCATCCTGTGTTTCATACAAGAAATGTATGAATTCCTGTACATCAGCACTTGATTTTGGTGGTCTGTACACTCCAACAATTATGTGCTCCAGGGTTGTCTTTGTCACAGTTACTAGTATTGGTGTTATCACTGAACATGTAATAATCACATGTCTTATAACTATCTTTAATCCCTGTCATAACACTTCCACATGATTTTTTTGTTAGAATGTCTGTTACAATAAAAACATTTATACCCTGACAGAACTGTTTTCCAGTCATTGTTCTTTGACCATGTTTCACAAACAATAACATCAGTATTGTGGGAACGTGGCAAAAAATCCAATAAAAATCTATTATTAATGCTGTTAGGATTGACAGCCATCAGAGATGCATCAGATGTTGCTGTCTGTGAACTGTTAAATTTTCAACCTGGCAAAAAGCCTGCATAATATAGTATTTGTCAAATATTGCAAAATATTTGCTGCAAAAATTATCTTCCCCAATCTTGACAAATGCACGTCATCCTGTCTGAACATGTGTGCCCAAAATTAGGCTTGGATGCTATACTCATTTCCATTTTTTAAAACAGGACATTTTTTCCATGTAGGTACTGACCCAAAAATTCTTTTCATTCACAATGACCTGACTATCCTTTCCATAGGTGATTTGTGAAAAATACATCCTAATACCTGTACAAGCTATACTATAAGAGGACTGTCAGTTCCCTACTAACAGTCAGAGAATCCTTGAGGATGACATAATTTATACTGACATGAATAAAAAGCGGATCCGTACTTCCTTACATTAAGGCATTCCAAAGCTTGCTCACATCTTCTATTGTTGCTCCTGGCAAGCATAACACTATTCGATGTTCATTATGTTCTCTGCAGATATAAGTATCAGTTCTTCTAATAATTGAATCTCCAATTACAAGAATATCTTTGCTGACCAGCTCTGAAGAATCTTCAGCTTCTAATACAGTAATATCTGCTCTGTCAATTGTTATGAGGATAGATCTTCATCACCAGTAGTCTTCTAAATCTCACAGATGTTATGTAGTCCAATCTCGCCTACATTCTTACTCACAGGTTCGGAGCCAAATATCGGCTCTGACTCGGTCAACTTTTATTTTCCAGCACAAAGTCTCTTATTGGCTGGGCTAAACAGGTATCCCATGTTGCACTGCTCCATAGCCCCAGATCTCGTTTGCCGCTCGTGTAGCTAGGACGTGGTCTCGCTTGGCTGTGGCTAAGTACCTCTAATTTTCTATTTTCTCTTCAGAAAATTGTTGCTATTCAAACAAAAGCTATTTTTATAGCTATTTATTCTTGTTTATTGTTTAAGTATTGTTGAAGTATTGTCTGTGAGTGAGTTGGTATCCCTAACTGTTCCGGTGGGCTAGGTCCATTTAAATTAGAGGACCTAGTCCTCCCTTTTGTGTAGTGCTTTTACTTTGCTCTTATTGGCGTCCTGATTTGTAGTGTGTAGTTTTTCCCCCTGGTTGAGTTTGTGTGTTGTAAGGTTTTCAAAGAACCGTTTTACTTAGAGGTTCTTTGGGGTTTGTGTGTAGTGATAGTTTCCCACCTTTGCTGTTTTTCCGGCTAGGTCATCTCTTTGGTCTTGGTGTTTAGAATTCTAGTTGAGATGTCTAAGGATCAAAAGGAACATAAACTTTCGGGTTTTAAGAAATGTTCCAAATGTAACTATAAGATGTCCATTACGGCTGGACATTCCATATGTGTGTATTGCCTAGGAGCAATTCATTTGCAAGAATCCTGTAGCTTCTGCCATGCCTTCAGTCCAAGGGTGCTACAGGAAAGGAAAAATAAACTTATATTGAAGGGACTCCTAAAACCTTTGTTTGAGGAGTCTTTAGACTCTACTTCTAGTACTCAGTCCAAGTCTAAAGCTTCAAAGGCGAAGATAAGATCTCCGGCTCTGTCTGTCTCCTCGGAGCCACCGGAGAAAACTTCTAAACTGGACTCTACCTCCTCGGCTCCTCTGTCCTCGGGGCCGCAGGAGGTATCTGTTGTGCTGGAATCGACCTCGGCTCCAATTTTATTGGAACCCATTCGGAGCCGGTCTCCCAGTGTTAGGCATGGTTCCCTGATAGGAGATACCAATCCCCCTCTCCGTCCTCCAAATCCTCCTGGCTTTCTGATTTGGATGTCGATAGGGTGGTTCAGAGGCTTCTGCAGTCGCCGGTATTGGCATAATTATTTTCGGCTCCGACCCAGTCGGCTCCGGAGCCCGTCCCGATGCTTGTGTCGATGGTTCCTCCTCCGAGCACTTCCTTGTCGTCGGAGCCAGAGTGCTCCGCTCTGAGTGATATTCTTGTGCCGGCTCCGAAACCCCTCAAGGGTTTATCGGTGCCAACGTAGGCTCCAACCATGTCGGCTCCATCCACAGGTTTTGGTACTCAGGTTTCCTCTGTCAGGCCCGAGGGGGATACTTTGGGACATCTGTTGGTTCCGAGCCTCCCCCTCGGCGCATTGGCTCGGGGAACCCTGACCCCGGTCATGGACTCGGAGGCCGGCCGGTCTTCGGATTCGGCGGGACCTGCCTTCGAGGCCATGAGGAGCGCACTGGCCAGGTCTTCAGTTACATCACCCGGATCGGTCATTCCATCCCCTTCCACCCCGGCTAGAGCTTCTGATGTCCCCCTGTCCGTAGATGGCGGAGCCCAAAGGTCTGGGGATACCCCCATGAGTGGTCCCCAACTTTCGGAGGGTCCCTCAGAGTCCGTCCCTGAGGAGCCCCCCAGAAAGAAGTTGTGCAAGAGGAAGCACATAGACTCCCAGGACGAGTCTCTCACTTCTGATACTGACCTCGAGGAGTCGGAGGGGTCCCCCAAGTCGTCCTCCGATGACTTCTCTTTCTCCGACATCCTGGAGATATTGAGACAGAGAGGCGACTGGCCGTCCAAAACCCCCTCTGAGGAGGAGTCTGTATTCCTCAAGGCTTTTGGTGCCCAACCCTCTGCCTCCTGGGTGTCTCCACCCTTCGATGAGCTCCTGGATTTAATTTGTCAAAGGGTGTGGGAGAATCCTGATTCGGTGGAACCTGTGCCCAGAAGGCCCAATAAGTTTCTCCCCCCCCCCCGGGGAAAGAGTTCCTGTCCAAAGGGGTTTCTGTAGATGCCATGGTGGTGGCGGCGGCCACACAGCAGGAAGTAGCAGAGTCTTCTTCCTCTGTCCATCTGCCAAACAAGGGGTCCAGGAGCATGGACCGGTATGGGAAGCGTACCCTCTCATCAGCGACCTTCACCCTGCGGTCGCTGACCTACCTTTGTCATTTTACTCTGCTCCAGAGAGATCTCCTCAAGGAGTTAGGAGATACTCTAGCAGGTAAAGTACCTGAGGTGTTAGCGCACATGGTTAACGCCCAGGTGTCTACCCTAAATTCGATTATCAACTCGTCCATGAGGCTCATTTCGTATGCAGCCGAGGGGGCGAGTAGGGTAGCTAGTTTGGGAGTAGCTCTCAGGAGGCAAGCCTGGATGCGCCTGTGTCATTTCGCTGAGGCCTTCAAGTCTTCCTTCACTGATGCCCCCTTTGATGGGTCCTCACTTTTTGGGACCAAAGTGAAAGACACCCTCACCAGATGCGAGCAAGAGGGAAAGACCCTGTTACCATTGTTTCTGATGTGTTGCCCGACTGTGCTATTCCGGAGCCAGTCAGGGGCCGCATTTTGTTGTACCCGGAAGCCTGGGAAAGCATCACCCAGGATCGATGGGTGCTACGAATAGTTTCCGGAGGTTATACCATTCCCTTTTTGTCAGATCCCCCTCCAGTCAGGAGAATCCCGGACGTTCCACCCAGTCAAAGGGATCACGCAGCATTAGAATTGTCAAAGCTGCTAAAGAAAGGAGTCATCCAGCCCTGTCCCCTCAGACCAAATCGGATTAGGGGCTTACTCAAGACTCTTTTTGGTGCCGAAAAGAACAGGGGACCTGAGACCCATTCTAGATCTCAGCTGATTAAACCACTACATTCTGAAGTCCAAGTTCCGAATGGTCACCCTTCAGTCCATTTTCTTGTTGCTGGGAAAAGAAGTGTGGATGTACTCCATCGACCTCAAGGATGCTTACTACCATATCAAAATGGACAGGGCATCCAGGAGTCACTTACGCTTCCGGCTGGGAGCCAGTCATTTTCAGTTTTGTGCCCTGCCCTTTGGTCTCACCACAGCCCCCAGGGTGTACACCAGGTGCTTGGCAGTGATGACAGCTCACTTGAGACGTCAAGGATTCCATGTGTTTCCATACCTGGACGACTGGCACCTCACCGCCCCCACCAGGCATCTTCTCATCTGGGCCAGGGACGCTACCATTACCCTCTGTCAACAACTAGGAATTACCTTGAACTGGGGAAAATCTGCCTTGCTGCCCTCACAGCGTGTCACATTTATAGGTGCAGAGCTAGACACCGTCCAAATGCGGGCCTTCCTGCCCCAAGAAAGGATCGGAGTGTTGCAGAATCAGGCTCATGCTTTATTACCCCTCAGGAAAGTACAAGCGAGATGGGTGCTTCAGCTTCTGGAATCCATGGCAGCTACCATTATGTTAGTGCCTCTAGCGAGATTACACATGAGGCTTCTTCAGTGGCTTCTCTTTACCCAATGGTCTTTCCAGAAACTCCCCATTTCCCACCAGATCCTACTCATGGACCGATACAAGCAGGATCTCCATTGGTGGCCATGTTCCACCAATCTGGACAAGGGAAAACCATTTGTTCCTTCGTCACCTGTCGCCACGGTGACCACGGACGCCTCCCAGATGGGGTGGGGGGGCATTATCTTGGCAGAACGGTCCAAGGCACGTGGCAAGATCACGAGGTACATCTGCACATCAATGTTTTAGAGATGAGAGCGGTGTTATTGGCGTTGCGGGCACATCAGAGATCTCTTCCTCTGGGAACGATTGCAATTCACTCGGACAACATGTCCATTGTGTGGTACCTAAACAAGCAAGGAGGAACCATATCTTACCCCCTGTGCAGAGAGGCCATGCGAGTGTGGCAGTGGGCAGTGTCTTCCCAACGGTTTCTAGTGGCAACGCACATTCCGGGGAAGGCCAATGTGATGGCAGACAGGCTGAGCAGAGCTATTCTGATGCCTTAAAAGTGGTCCCTGAACCTTCTGTTTGCAGAACAGATTTTCAGCAGGTGGAGTCAGCCTTGCTGCAATCTTTTTGCCAATCCCCTCAATGCCAAATGCAGCAGCTACTTCACCCTGATCCCCCCACAGGGGGAGTCACCCAGGGACACTCTAGTCCACGATTGGCCCTCTGGTCTGCTCTATGCTTTCCTTCCGTTTCCTCTGTTACCAAGAGTGATTCAGAAAGCCATATCCTCGGGAAGCAAGATGATTCTAATTGCCCCACACTGGCCTCGCCAAGTCTGGTTCTCCTTTCTTCATCAATTCGCAGTGGGCAGTCCTTGGATTTTGGACCCAGTACCAGACCTACTGACGCACATGTCGGGGCAGTTCCATCCCTGCCTGCGGACCCTCAGGTTGACAGCCTGGCTACTCCACTTCCGTCATTAGTCAGACTTCATCATTTTTCACCTGAGGTGATGCACATTTTATCCTCTTCTCATAAGTCTTCCACCAGGAAGATTTATTCCAGCAAATGGAAGAGATTTTCCATTTGGGCTCATGCCCAAGGACTTGACCCTTACACAGCCCCAATTCCTGCTGTTTTGGATTTTTTGTCCATGCTCTGTCGGCAGGGTTCTGCTCCTGCTACCATTAAAGTGCAGCTGGCTGCTATTTCTAATTTTCATACCTCCTACGAGCCTTCACTTATGGCCCATAAACTCTGTAAGGCCTTTCTGAAGGGCACCTTGTTACTCCGGCCTTCTGTGTCAGAACCTATCATGCCCTGGGATCTAAACTTTGTTTTGCAAGCCCTGACTTCCCCACCTTTCGAACCGGCTGCCTCCTGTGAGTTAAAGTTTCTGTCTTGGAAGACTGCTTTCCTAATAGCCATCACATCAGCCAGACGGGTGTCAGAGATTCAAGCTCTGTCCATCAAACCCCCATATTTAATCTTCCATAAGGACAGGGTTTCTCTTAGACCTTATCCGTCCTTTCTTCCTAAAGTAACATCTACTGTTAATCTCAATCAGTCTGTTGAGCTGCCGGTTTTCTTCCCTCATTTCTCGAACAAAGTAGAGTTTAGATTTCATCAATTGGACATGCACAGGCAATTACAATTCTACTTACACAGGACAAAACAACTACAAAAAGCTGACCAATTGTTTGTGTCTTTTTCAGAAAGTAGAGCAGGATCCGCTATTCCCAAGGTTACAATCTCCAGATGGATTTCAAGTTGTATTTCCTTTATTTATTCCTCAGCGGGCATAAATCTACCATTCCCCATCAAAGCTCACTCAAATAGGGCTGTTTCTGCGTCGATAGCTTACCATGCCAGGTTATCTTTGGATGATGTTTGTTCTGCAGCCACGTGGGCTTCCCTCACACCTTTATTACTCATCACAAACTGGATGTGGCTTCTAGGGGCCAGGCTTCCTTTGGTTCCACAGTCCTCAGGAGAATCTTCCTTTGAGCCTCCCAGGATAGAGGTGCTGGGGACGCTGTCCCATGAGTAAGAATGTAGGCGAGATTGGACTACCTAACATCAGGAAGTTATTTACTCACCATAATGTTAGATGTATGTAGTCCATCTCGGCACACATTCCTATGTACCCTCCCACCTGCCCCCTTCCTGGAGGATTTGGAGGCTGGAATTGGTGTTTGAGTACCTTTCAGTGGTAGTTGTTTTTTCTTATTCCCCTTGATAGTGTTCTACTGTAGTGGGTTGTTGTTATGCATGAGGTGTGATTGTGGGTTCACAGCAAACTAGATCTGGGGCTATGGAGCAGTGCAACATGGGATACCTGTTTAGCCCAGCCAATAAGAGACTTCATGCTAGAAAGTAAAAGTTGGCCGAGTCGGAGCCAATATTCGGCTCCGAACCCGTGAGTAAGAATGTGAGGCGAGATGGGCTACATACATCGAATGTTATGGTGACTACATTACTTCTTGTTTTCGTTGTGTATTAAATTCTCATCCAGCTGGGGTTATAAATCCCCAGCTTGAGCCATGTTGTCAACATGTGTCTTTCTCTTCTTTTTTTCTTAAAGTAATGCTCTTCAGTCCTTCCACATTCAGTTTAGATTTCTTCCTTTTACCTTCCCCTTGCCTGTTTTTTCTACCTTCTCTTTTGTAAAAAGTATACCTTTTCTGTAGACTGAAGGTTTTCTGATAGAAAAATATTATCATTCCATGTAACCTGTGTGTTACTTAACAAAGCAGTGTCCTTTTAAGTATGTATTTGCTTTACTTTACAGACCTTAATCAGTTTCTTTTCCTTCCTTGTTATTTGTTGTGAACTTCTTCCTTTCTTTCTTGTTTCCTTCTAAACAAACTGGATCCTCAGATTGCTGAATACTTGCATTCAGAATTCAAAAGTTGTCAGGGGCATTGATTATTTCATAGGAGTTGAATGATCTTTACAGACAATAGACGCATCATTTTCTAAATGTGTTCTGTTTATTCTTTGCCTAACATTATTTATCTCACCAGTCCAGTCATTAATATATGAAACAACAGTTCTCCAAGCCATGCCAGTTGCACAAGTGCAATCATCATCAAGTCTAGATTTACTTGTAATAATGGTAAGCAAATCATCCAACTTTTGACATGAAGAGCACATATCACCAGTGTTAGCTGTTACCTTTAAATATACATAGCATTTATAACACTGTACAAGAAATCTGTGCATTAACAAATCATTAATTGCATACTCATTTAAGGAATCTGTATTCAACTTCAAATGAATAAAATATTGTAAAGGAAAAGAATAATCAAAATCAGTAACCACAGAATTCAGAGAGAGCTTAAATCAACTTCTATGACAAAAACACTCACACTAGCAATATACAACTAAATACTAAAATAAGTACAGTAAAGTTGTTCTGACCGTACAAGTTCTGCAAGCCAGACAAAAGCTATAATTCCTTTATGTCACACGCAGTAGCTTTTGCTCACTATCACTTGCAGTCACACTTCTATTTAATAGTAAAGATCAGTAGATGAAAACCAAGGAAGGATTGTTTAGATATGCTCAGGATTTTCCTCTCTGCAGTCTATGTGAATTTATAGCTGTGTAGGCCCCTTGGGGTGGCTAGAGCTTGCCTGTCTAAAAGCTATCCCTTTCTAACAACCAACAGTGAAATTAAAGGAAATACAACAAAATATTAATCAAAGTAAATCTTGTTAGCAAGCTACCCCTTCCTACTTACAAACAGTGATAAATAAAATAAAAATTCAAATAAAACTTTTCTTACCAGTCAAGTAAAACTTCTCTTACCAGTCAACTCCACAGTAAATCACAAACCAAGGTAGGATTGTTTAGATATGCTCAGGATGGTCCATGTTGTCAGGTACAACAGAATAGCAAACTATAAAGGAATTTAATTTTTTATCTTTAAAAATTGTCTACCATTAACTAGCTTTGCTACATATTTCTATGACAAACGGTCTACAGAAAGGACTTGGTATTTGTTTAAGTTAAGCTTCCTCCTTATCAAACTGTTCAATACTGATGTTCTTGGTTTCCCCCATCAGCATCTTCCTCTGTACATGTTTCTATTAAGTAAAAAGAGAGCTAAGTATAAACGATTCCTTAGCTTAATTTGTAGCAGAATTCCTAGAGCTGATGGCTTACAAGTGAAATTACTCAATATCAAACAGCAGCTGCAAATCTAACATCACAGAAATTTATGTTTGATGCATGAGGGGGAAAAATAAACTTAACTTGAAATTTACAGGCTCAAAATGCCACCTGGCTACATTGTTCTACAGAAATATGATCTCCTTTTTTGAAGACAAAACCTTCACTGTAGTTTTTCTTGGAGATCTGATATCCTATCAAAAGTAATTTACAAATGCTTTCTCAAAATTTGGGTAGTGATTTTGCTCACTAAGTAAAGCATGCTGACAAACATTCTGTTCTCTCAGCTTTCTAAGTTTATAAGAGCAGTATTTAAATTCTGTCCCTATTTTTGGGCCTTTGTCGCTCCATTATTTTCAGCTTTGTCCAGATTTCTTGTGCTAAGAGACTGAGAAGTATGATCATTTCATCTGAAATGATTTAATTTATTATTATTATTCATATGTTTTCATGTCCATGTTAACCAATGCTACAAACATACAGCTTACACTGTTGTTCAGGAATTGGTCTCGCATGTTTCCTGGTTAGAATCTTTTTCACATCTGTAGCACCGTTCTAGTTTCTTGCCCTAGTTAAGTTTGCCTGACATTACTGTCGGTCTCTGATTACAAGGTGCATTTGGTCCCATGCCTCAATTGACTTCTAGATGATTCCACAATTGCTTGGCATGCAGTCTCCTTAATGACAGTATCCAGTACTCTTGTTTGTATGTCATTGAAAAGGCTGACCAAGACTCTTGGAAATCACTCCTTTGAATGTCTAAGCTGCACAAAAATACACTGAGATCCAGACACTGGCTGTAGTTTTGAAGTGAAGCAAAAGCATACATGGACATTGCCAGAAAGCAAACATATTCCCCAAAAGACTTCTGCATAGCTGTCACACAATAAGTGGAACACATCATGTTGCACTAAAAGTCTTATATAAAGTATATACTGCAGTAAAAGTCCCAAACAAAGGAAGTAAATGCATACTTAACAGTCATAGTTGTATATAATCTTTGTCCACTTACAAATATATTTTAAAGGTGTTTATATTGCCTTCTAGGAGCACTTTGTTAATTTACCCACCATCTATGCTTATCTGCAATTCCCTTTTCTTGATCCTTTGGCTAACAGGATAATTTCTACACAGCATTTTGCACATGGGTCATACTTCTGTCCTTGATTGTGAGAAGAGCACAGTTAGAATACTTTGGGTCTTGAAGCAGAAAGTCCATTCATATTTCCTGTGTTTAATAGCTTGTATGTATTTAATGTTGTGATGCCATATTGGTGTGAGTCTAGAGTCCCTTTTCTGTAGGTTATAGGTTCATAGATAAGTACTAGGCTATCTGCCCGAGGGCATCTGTAAGCCTAGCCAGAATGTGTTGGCTTTCACTGCCCTCTTAGATTAGTTCCCTGTGCCTCTGTCCAGCAGAGCCATTAGTTCCCTGTGCCTTTGTCCAGCAGAGCCACTGCAGTGATCCTCGGGGTTCATTTTCTGTTCCCCATCCACTTGTCAAGGTTTCTCTTGAAGAGTGTTAGTGAGGGGCTCTGCCTAATGTAGATTGGAATCCTGTTCCAAATCATGGGGAGTCTCTGGGACAGGACTCTATCCCTCCAGCAAGTCCTGTTTATCTTTGTGGTGAGGTTTAGATCCTTAGAGCGTGTGGCTTTCAGGGATTTGTTTTTTTTTTTTAGGTGGAGCATGTCCATCAATTCTGGGTTGGACATGGCCTTGTATGTCAGGCAGAGATCACCTCTGAGTTAGCGGTATGCAACCGAGTACAGCTGTTTTTTCTTCAGTTGGGCTGCATAGGGCATCTGTTTGAGGCCAGTAATCCTCTTGGTGAGGTACTTCTGTGGTTTTTCCAGCTGTTCCAGGTGTCTTGTAAGGTTCATCCCAAATGGGGCGTTGTACTCTATGATGGGTTTGATGAGTAGAGGGGCACAATAACCTCTTTTGTTCTAGATGCAAACCCTTTTGTGATTAGGTGGGCCACATAGAAGGATTTTCTAACCACCTTGGCAATATGATTATCAAAGGAGAGATTACTATCTACTTCGGTCCCCAGATCCCTTATTACATTTTCTGTATTTAGGGGACTACCACGTATGTGGCAGTTCATGGGTACTTTGTTTTTTCCAAAGGGGATGACAATGCACTTTTTGGCATTTAGCTTGAGGCCATGATTTTGACACCAGCTATCCATCTCAGTGAGACCCTTCTGGAGGATGTCTGTATCAGCCGGTGAGTCAATTATGGCTCCCAGTTTGCAGTCGTCTGCGAACTTGGTCAGCAGTAGTCCTCCTGTGCTTGCCTGTACCTCTGAGAAGTATATACCGAACAGGAGGGGTCCCAGGACTGAGCCCTGGGGGACGCCACTTGTAACCGGTTTAGAGTCTGTCCTAGAGTCTGCAACTCTCACCATGTGGGTGCTGTCTGTGAGCCAATTGGTAAACCATCTCATGACATAGGGATTTATGTTCAAGCTGGTGAGCTTGTCTATAATACCAGAATGGGGAATGGTGTTGAAAGCCTTTGCGAGGTCTATGTAGGCTGTGTGGACCTCCTTTCCCTCGTCTAAAGCCTTGGTAACTGTCTCAAAGAAGTCCACCAGGTTTAGGAGGCATGAGCTGCCCTTAACAAAGCCAAACTGGGTAGGGTCCAATGTTTGGAGGTTCCCAATGTCTCTGTTAATGAGTTCCATAATTATGTGCTCCATAGCCTTGCAGACCAGGCTAGTCAGGCTTATAGGGTGATAGTTCCCGGAGTCCGTTGGGGCTCCAGATTTGTGGAGCAGAATAACTGTTGCTGTGCGCCACTCTATGGGTACGTAGCCTGTAGGGAGTCTGAGTTTGAACAGTGTGCTTAGGTGAGGGGTTAGTTCATTTTGGAGTTTGTGTAAGGCTCAGCCTGGGACACCATCCGGTCCCATTGAAGCTGTGTTTTTGGCTTTGGATAGGGCTGTTTTAATCTGTGTGTCAGTGATTGCCTGGGCTCTACATTCTTCTGGTATGGTTATGGGCCCTTTAGGGGGTGAGAGGGTGGTGAAGTTTGCACTAAACCTGTCTGCCAGAATGTTGGCAATATCAGTCGGTTCAGTGTATTTTGTGCCATTCTGCACTAACTCAGAGCTGATCTGAGAGTTTCCACTTAGGTTCTTGACATAGCTAAAGAATGCTTTGTGGTTATATTTGGTGTCCTTGGCAATTTTTCTTTCGAAGCTAGCCTTAGATGATTTTATGAGGGATCGTAGTTTCTGTCTGATACTGATCAGAGATGTCTTTCCTTCGTGGGATTTTACTCTTTTCTGTACTAGTTTCCTCCTCCTATTGTATAGCTTGTTATGGCAGGGGTCCACCAGACTGTTTTCTTTTTCTTGGGGGAGTGAGTCTTGGTTTTGCTTGGGAATAGCACGATCCATGCATTCTTGCAGGTGCTCATAGAGTGCCTTTGTAAGGGATTCAGCAGCTTGGACAGCGTTGTCCTTTAGCATGGGGCTGTGAACCTTTCTGCCTCAGTCTTAAGTAACGTGAAGTTTGCTTTTGAAAAGTTTATCACAGTGGTTTCCTTGATTGGGGGTGGGGCGGAATGTGGATATCTAGAGTGATTAGTCTCTGGTCTGATCTAACCAGTGAGGGGTTGACCTCCGGTGTAGAACACCGGTCACCCATGTTGGTTAACATCAGGTCCAGTATGTTGCCACCTCTGGTGGGGGTGTTGACCAGTTTATCCAAGGCGTTTGAGTTTATAAATTCTAGGAGGCGTTGGGCAAGGGAATTAGTACTTGAGTAGTTCTCCCAGTTAATGTTTGGGTAATTGAAATCACCCAATATTAGGGCGTTTGGTAGGACCTTCATATTTTCCACTGTCTTCAGAAATGCAGAATGCGGGTCCTGGGTCATGGTGGGTGATCTGTAGCAAGCTACAATTTGAATTGCAGTTTTACCTGTTGTTAGTTGCACATGGATGATCTCTGAGGCATTGTGCTGCACCATTAACCTGGAGGTGTGGGTATACTTGATGAATATGGATACACCCCTGCCTTTTGTGTTTCGGTCCGGGTTCTGTGGCCGAAAAGTATGGTATGAGTTGTAGCCTGGTAGTGCTGGGGTACTCTCTGAAGCCTTAAACCAGGTTTCTGTTACTGCACAGATGTCGATGTTCTCCATACTGAGGAGTGCCTCGAGTGCATGCATTTTGAGGTTTAGACTTCTGATGTTGAGTAGCATTACCCTTAGTTTTTGGTTACATATGCTATTTACGGTTGTGGGTTTGTCTTTTGAGCCTTGCATAAAAAAGGCACTATGGGGGCAAAAGCCTTGGCCAGTATTCGAAAGCCTAAGGGTGACAGGTGCAAGCCATCTCTTGCAAAGCAACGTGGCTTGTCGAGCATGTCATCCCAGGCGGACAGATACTGGATCCCCTTTGAATGACACCAGAAACTTAGCCAATTGTTGAAATTTATCATTTTTTCTTTATACTGTGGCGTCATTCTTGGTGAGGGCAGGATGCTACTCAGGTTCAGGGTCATACTGGCCTGTGCTACGTGATCAGAGAGCTCTTTCATGTCTCTTTTCATGTAGTCCAGGGAGGTACATCTCAGGTCATTCACACCAACATGGACAATGACAGAGTCATATTTGTACTTGTTCTGGAGCGACCTGAGTGTTTGTGTTATGTGGCAGATCCTGGCGCCCGACAGGCAGCTAACTGTAACCTTCTCTTTGTCCAGCCTAGTTAGTGGGACATCAGTGTGCCTGACTATAGAGTCGCCTATTACTAGTGTGTTGGGTATGTTATTTTGCCTTAAGGGCTGTGATTGCGTGGCACACTGATTTTAGTCGCAAGTGTAAATGCAGATTTCCTTTAAGTGTCACTGGTGTGCCTGCCTCCCCCATTCTTCCTTTTTATGAAGGCAAAATACCTTTCAAGTACTCAGTCCTCCTGTTTTTGTTATCCATCCCTGGAAACCTAGATTTTGGTTGTGAACGTAGGTAATATTGCATTTGCAACACTAGACTAAATACAAACATATCAAGTGACATTTGAAGGCAAGAACAATGTTTCCTTTGTCTTGTTTTTATATATAATACACTACTAAAATGTTCTGTGATAAATTACTTTTCGTAAGATTGTGTTGCAACAGTGATACTACATTTTAAATGTTTAGTCAAATGGGTCTGTATATTTCTAAGCTTGCTAAAAGAAAAATTATCTCAAGTAATATATGCAGTCTAAGTTATACTACATTTTTTTTCAAAATGTCACTCATAAATCTTAGTTGATATCAAGCTGTAAATGTTTTGCTTTCTCCGTTTTGCTTTTTTTCCCATACTGTAGGTACAGCTTCTGTGTAAAACACCTTTAAAGCTCTTAGTCACTTGAGTGACAAGACATAATGGGCTTACACTGATTTGTGTCAGGACTGATGTTTGTGCTGTGTTTTATTCTCTTGTCATGCCCTTTTGAGGGTCAGATTGGATTTTCCTTTAGGTGTCTCTGTGGGGACAGTTTTTCCACTTATTTTATGAGGTATTGATACAGTCATCAGTCTATGAGCCAGACAGAGAGAGAATAATTTCTGCTTCTGCAGTTTTTTTTTTTTTTTGGGTGGAGGGGTTGTCGTTGCACCATATCCTTCTACTTGGGAGAAAATGCAGTGCCAGCTGTAGACCCCCAAAAAGATCACTTTAAAACACTTGTCAGTCTTTTTCTACTCATGAGATCTCATCCCAGGTACTTAGTTGTCGAAAGGCATTGTTAAGTTATTCTATCACTTATAAAGGGTTTATATTATTTAAGCCACTATTTTTTGAATCCTGTGTGTAGTAGCCTCACATTTGAGGTCAAATCTTGTTCTTCTTGTATCAGTTTCTTTGGTAAATTAGTGTTGAAAAAGCTTGGAATTCCAAGGGGGTGTCTTCAGGAGTTTGAATCTGCCACCGTTGTTCAAGTTTATGTTGTTTTCTTCCATCTACAAGGTGGATGTCCATTCAGTGCATGCAGAATTTCTGGTATAATAGGAATATTTCTTTGGTAAATACCTCACCTCTTTTTCTGAAAAGAAAACTTTTGCTAAACGTGAGAAATCTCAAGAGGAAGACAGTGGGATTGAACCATAATCTAACGCCTGGAAAAGTCGATCCACAATATCAGTGTTTGCCTTGTATAGAGCTGCTTGTTTCATGTTCTGCTGGAATAGTGTGGCTTTTTATGATGCTTTTTGTGCACATGCCACATAAAACAAATGAGTTTGTTCTTGCACAAGTCATACCATCTCTATTGAAAAAGGAGTGGGAAACATACTGGCTCTTTAGTTTCTTTTTCACTGTTTGTGGAAGAGAGATTGAAGGCAAGTGTGTTTGGTGCTGTTTTGTAGAAGAGGAGGAATGAGGTTATATAATGTTCTTATTAGTTTTATCCCAAGAAGATATCGTTAGTAATAAAATAGTACATGACATGTGTAGAACAAAGACCGGACATGTTACTGTGTCTTTAAGGAATAGTGCACACTTCACCTGTTGTTAACTTTACAGTTTGTGGTAGACCTAGCAGATAAGTAAGCAACAGAATATAGCAGGAGGTAGCTTTTGTTATAAATAGTGCATACAACTTTTACTGTGTGCTGTTAAATGTTGGCACACTGCCAAGACTGTGTGTGTGCGTGCGTGTTTATGCGTTTAATATGTAATATGAAATTAACTGTTGTGTTTCATATGTGTTTGTATACATATATAGTTATAGTGAATGGAGTTGTGTGATTATGCTCCAAATCTGAAAAATGATAAATCTGTAATGTGCTTCTTAAGCACAAGACCCGAATAACTTTGCTTTCAGAGGTGTGCAACAATTGTTAGACACTCCATAAGTGCTGCTATGGTCGGGTTTCACTCAAGGGGCATTTGTTCACTCTGAGCTGTCCCTGAGTATCTTGCCTCATATTCTGCCTGTGGATCTTTACAGTCTTCAGTCTGTAAGTAACTAAATTAGAGCAGTGTTTAAAACTGCTTCTGACTTTTTCCTCCAACTATATTTATATGTTGTCTGTGTGACAGCACTTGCTCAGTGTTTTAGTGGGCTTTCAGAGCGAATCAAACACTTAAGTTTTTTTTCTTTTGTAACTAGTAGTACATGGAATAGTTAAAACTCCATGCTTTACAAAGAATTATAATCTTGTCTCACTGATTGATTGTAACCAGTTATTATGTGTTCTCAGTATGGATGCCAAGATTCGACTCTTGGGGCAAACATGCCCCTAACACATAATAATAAAATGGTTACAATCATAAGCCTGTGTGTATGTATGTATGTATGTGTGTGTGTATATATATATATATATATATATATATATATATATATATATATGTGTGTATGCATGTGTGTGTGTAATATATATATATATATATATATATATATATATATATATATATATATATATATAAATGTATATATATGTATGTGTGTGTGTGTATGTGTATCCATCTATATCTGACTGTTATATATATAGATACACACACACACACACACACACACACACACAGTCATTCACATATAGATATGCTGATGAGGTAGCACTGTGGTGTACACTGCTCTAGGTTCTGCAGTTAATTTCTTAGCTTGGGTATCCTCTCCGTGGAATCTACATGATCGCTCTATGTCTGCTTTAGTTTCTGGTAGGTGCTTCAGTTTTCTCGCTTATTCTGAAGGTTTACTGCAGATAAGTTGGTCATCCTCTAAACTACCTGTAAATGTGTGGACACAATGGATAGTGTTGTCACTTCACAGCAAGAGGTTCCTTGAATCAATTCTCAGCTGGGGTGTCTTCTGTGTGGAGTCTGAATGTCCTCCCTGGGTTCATTTGCGTTTCCTCTGGGTGCCCTAGTTTCCTCCCACATTCCAAATATGTATAGTAGTTGGATTGGACCCTCTAAACTGGCCATAGGTGTGAGTGTGACTCTGTGGTGTGGAAGAATTACCATGGCAAGGATAACCACCCGGTGGTGTAAACCTTGGCTCTAGATGATTGTCACAGTTGATGTGACGCCCCAACCCCATGTGCAAAAAATGGGAAAAGGGGTTGTGGATGGTTAGATGTAAATGTACAAAATGTTTGTGTGTTTATGTCCTGTGATGGTCTGGTGTCTTATCCAGAATTAGTTTCCCCTGCCTTGCATCCATTGAGCAGCAAGATAGTCCCAGCTCCCATTGCCCCTGAACTGGATTAAGCGAGTATTGGAGAATGAGCAAAGTGTTTATTTTAGTGAAAGTTAACATTGTTAAAGTTTTATAGCCTCTCATGATGGTTTTGGTTCAGTAATTCATATTCTGCTGTCTCAAAAATATTTAATTGTAGTGTGATTTAGACATGTCAATTCTGGAGATTTTTCTTCTGATTCTTAAGTATATAATATTTGGCAAGTTAAGGCACATTACTGCTTTGAGACTGGACGTATTTTTTCTTTGTTGTATTTTTAACTTCTGAGGTAGATTAAAGCTAAAAGTTAACATTTGTTTGCCCGTGTGAGTGCATTTTGTGTATGGTAGCTAAATAGAAGTAGCTGCAACTTAATAGTCTGATTCTAAAAGAACAGTGAATTTATTTCTGTAGAAAGAAGCACTGGTGTAGATGATTTTTGTACTATTTTTGAGTAAGGCATTTTAAGGTAAATCAAACTGTACAATGTTTGATTATCCTCTGTTTTTAATTGCTGTGTAATTTATCATTGTGTTGGCTTAATTTTCTGGTCAGACGTGAAACTTGAGATAGAAAGGCTTAGAAAGAAAACAAGATACAGCAGTAGGAATAAAAATAATAAAAAGGATGGAGGGAGAGGGAGACATCCAGGAATGGGACAACATGAAAGGAGTAGCACAGGTGGGATGAGAAGAATGGGGGAGAGATTTGTGAGGTGCTGAAGATGTGGGGCAGATGTTTGACTGGGAACTTCAGGGTGGCAGCAGATATGGGGTTTGTAGGAAATAGGAGAGCTTCATGAGAGAGTGAGTATTGAAGCTAGATATAGCAATAGACTGGCTGTTCAGGTATGAAATGATATCATGGGGCAGGAGACCAGTTTCTTTCTTTGTTACCAAGTCAGAATGTTGATCAGTAATCATGGTGTACCCAAAGAATAATTATGGTAAACAGCAGTTTAAGGAAAAGTATGTTTGTCTGTCTACTTTATGTATTGGGGTATTTGTTTTTTTTAACATTTAGTTAATCTTCATTCACTGAAAGGAATTGTAGATGACAAGTGCACTTAGAAATGATAATAGAGGAAAGTATAACCTTAGCACAGAAAATGTGCAGATATTGCAGTTCTCCATAATTTAGACAACTAAAATAGCTTTGGAAACATGGCAAATGTAGTGGAAAATTTGGGTTGTATTGCTACCACTAACCGTGGCTCCACCACATCTATTTGCCAGTTACTGCGACAAAAGTGAAGTTGTTCATGTCTGATGTTTATGGTTTCCTGTCAGAATATTTATTTTCTCATTGTGAGTGTTTGTCTTTCACACTTATGTGTAACTCTTTATCCCCTCTTTGTACAAATGCTATTATGTCCTTTCACATATATGGACATCCATAATATATGCATTTTATTCACATATGTAGATGTGAGTATCACAATATCTATTATCTTTTGTCTGTCAGATGTTAAGTTGTCAATCTCGCCTTCATTCTTGCTTGATGGGTTCGGAGCCGATCCCTCGGCTCCGACTTGGCACTTGCTAAGCTCGAGAGTCACTTTTACCAGCTCGAGGCAGCCCCATATCCCATGATGCAAGGCGGTAAGTATCCAGATCTCGTTTGCCGCTTCGCTTATGAGGTCCTCCTTTTGCCAGCTCCTGGTAAGTGATTTACTAATTCGCTATTTTAGCCCCTTTTAACTTAAAAACCCCTTATTGTTAGTTTTTATATAGTTTTAAACTGTTTCTGACAGAAATTTGTCTGTCTCTTATTATTTTTTTAGTCAGACTTTACCCATCCCACCCCCCCCCCCTGTTAGGGTGTGTGTGTGTGTTTGTAGTTATACCTTTTTGGTATACTTAAATTTAAATTTTTTGACTGGTGTGTGTGTGTGCTTGTGTTACACCATGTCAAAAGATAGGGTCTCAGGCTTTAAGAAGTGTGACTCGTGCTATCAGAAGATGTCTCTGACAGACGGTCACACTTCTTGCCTTTATTGCCTGGGGCCTCTTCACCTGCAGGACTCCTGTGCTATATGTCATTCTTTCAGCCAGAGAGTCCTGCAGGAAAGAAGAAACAAATTAATACTCAGGGGCCTTCTTAAGCCGGAGGGCTCTCCGGCTAAGTCGGCTCCACCTAAGACTGCCAAGTCTTCCAAGGCCCAGGCTTCTGTGTCAAAGCCTGCGGTCTCGCCCGACTCGTTCTGAGTCGAGATCGGCCCGCTGGAGCCGATTCTGGCTTAACAGCCTTCGCACCGATGGCTATCGGTGCCGATTCTGCATCGACCACGCCGGTGTCGGCTCCGATCGGCTCCGCCCACCATGTGGCACAGGCATCCGTGTCGGCCCGATCGGCTCCGACACCGCTACTTTGTGGCTGTATCGGCTCCGGCTGGAGCCGATGCATCGAGGCTACCTGTCGGCTCCGATAAGTTGTCGGCTCCGACAGGTTCAATAGTTTCATCGGTTCCGATGGCTCCTTCGAGGAAGAGGTCGAGGTCTCCTTCCTTGGAGCCGATACTTTCGGCTCCGGCTTCACCTCTCGGAACGGAGTCATCAGAGCCGATCTTCAAGGTCATCCAGGCTTTCGGACCATGACTTAGAGAGAGTGGTCAGTAGATTACTTAAGTCACAGGCACTGGCCCAAATGTTACATAGTCCGTCTCAACAGACGACTATTGGTCCACACCCCGTTACAGTTCCTCCTTCAACTCTACCCCAGAGCTTGGAGTTGGAGTCTTCGGGAATGGTTACTGCTACGGCTGAGGGACGGATACCCCCTTCTGTCCCTTCAGCCTCTACTCTTATCTCCTCTTCGAGACCTTCCTTAGAGGGATTCGGTGGCCGGGCTTCCATGGTCTCCTCCGAGGGGGTGAGTGGCATCGGACCCTTGTCTGAACCCGCTCTTCCCCTTGGAGCCTCGGCCTTGGTGAGCTCGGCTCCGACATCTGCCTCGGAGACTTCCCTTTCGGTGGTCCCTGGAGTTCCTAGCTCTTGAACGGGTTCTCTCGGACCTGCCTGGGAGGGAGCATTCGAGGTGATGAAGAGTGTGCTGGCCACTGGTATCAGCCAGCAGTCTGTTCCCTTAGCTCCTCCCTCTATAGTGCCTGTAGACATCTCTGCCACTTCTCTTGCTACAGGACCCAGAGATCCTCCGCCTCAGGTTTCCCCATTGGGAATTTCCCTCTTCCGAGGATTCTCCTGATGTTTCGGGAGATCCTCCTAGGAAGAGGACTTGTAAGAGGAATCACTTCAGATACTGACTTTGATGAGTCAGAGGGATCCCCAAGATCCCCCTCTGAGGATGTCTCCTTCTCAGACATCCTAGAACTCCTTAGACAGAGGGGAAACTGGCCCACCAATAATCCCTCTGAGGATGAGTCAGTATACCTAGAGGCGTTTGGATCTCGGCCCTCCACCTCCTGGGTGTCTCCGCCTTCGACCCCTTATGCAGGTTATTGCCCGAAGGCGTGGGCTGCTCCTGACTCTGTAGAGCCAGTCCCTAGGAGGCCTTCAAAATTTATCACTGCCCCGTGTGACAAGCAATTCCTCACTAAGGGTGTCCCCGCTGATGCCATGGTGGTGGCTGCTGCCACCAAGAAGGAACTTGCAGATCCTTCCGCATCGCCCATCCTCCTAATAAGGACTCTAGGACCATGGATAGGTACGGTAAGCGGATGTTTTCCTCAGCGACCTTTGCTATGCGTTCGCTGAATTACCTATGTCACTTCACCAGACTCCAGAGGGATATCCTTAAGGAGCTGGGTGAAGTAGTACAGGATCCTACAGCTGCAGGGGCTCAAGAAAAAATTGCTTCGCAGCTAGGAACCCTTAATTCCATTGCAAACTCCTCCATGCGGCTAATATCATATGCTGCTGATGGAGCGAGTAGGGCCGCAGGTACAGGTGTGGCTCTTAGACGCCAAGCCTGGATGCGGCTATGTGACTTTGCAGATCCCTTTAAGGCGTCCTTCACAAACTCTCCCTTTGATGGGTCAGCTTTGTTTGGCCCTCAAGTGAAGGAAACTTTGACCAGGTGTGAGCAGGACGGCAAGACTCTTTCTGTCAGGGAACTGCTTTTCCACCCCTTCTAGACCTTACCCCAAAGGACAGAAAGGTGGCAAAATGTGGTTCCGCAAATCCCAAGGAGTCACGCCGGATTCACGTGGTCAGTTTACCCCTAGAGGCAGAGGGGGTAACAACAACAGATGCCGCCTAGAGGCAGAGGGGTCCAAAACCAGGGAAACAGAGAGCCTCTCTCTGACAAGCCCTTTCAGCATCCCTGAGATGTTGCCCGGCTGTCCCTCCTTGGAGGCAGTCGGGAAGATTATCACTGTACCCAGAAGCCTGGCATTCCCTCACTCAAGACAGATGGGTACAGTCGATCATATCCAAGGGTTACATAATTCCTTTCGAGGAAAGTCCTTTCCCTCAAATTCCCTTCCAGATGTACCACCCGGTCTAAGGGAAATTGCAGAGTTAGAAGTCTCAAAACTACTGCAAAAGAGCCATTCTGCCAGTTACAACAGACCATTCAGAGCCCGGAATCTACTCAAGGTTCTTTTTGGTCCCCAAAAGACGGGAGACTGGAGACCAATATTGATCTCAGCAGACTCAACAAGTCTGTGAGGAAGACAAGATTCGAATGGTCACTCTTCAGTCAATTCTGCCCTTCTTACAGAAGGACAACTGGATGTGCTCAATAGATCTTCAGGATGCGTACTATCACATCAAAATTCACAGACGCTCCAGGAGATTTCTCCGCTCGGCTGGGGTCCAGTCATTTCCAGTTCAGAGCCCTGCCCTTTGGTCTCACTACAGCCCCCAGAGTGTTCACCAAATGCATGGCAGTGGTCACGGCTCACCTGAGACGCCAAGGATTCCAGGTGTTTCCGTATCTCGACGACTGGCTCCTGTCAGCCACCACCAGGCATCAGCTTATTCAAGCCAGGGATTACACAATAAGTCTTTGTTCTCATTTGGGCATCTCGATCAACTTCGAAAAGTCATCCTTATCGCCCTGCCAGTCTATTACTTTCATAGGCGCAAACTTAAACACTGTTCAGATGTCAGCTACCCTTACAGATCAAAGAGTTTCAGACATTCAGACTCATGTCAGGATCATTCTAGCCAACAAGAAAGTACAGGCCAGAATGGTTCTAAAGGTATTAGGCCTCATGGCTGCGGCCATTACTCTTCTTCCCCTGGCTCGCTTCTACATGCGCCTTCTTCAGTGGATGCTGTTCACACAGTGGTCGTACCAACAACTTCCAATGCGTCACCAGATTCTGGTGACACAGACTTGCAAAGATCATCTTGCTTGGTGGATTACATCTCCTCAGCTTCACCAAGGCAGACGCTTTGTACCCCCATCCCCGATAGCCACTGTCACCATGGATGCCACCCTGATCGGGTGGGGGGGCATTATCAGGGCAGGATGGTTCATGGGACATGGCAGCCGTTCGAGTACCATCTGCACATAAATGTCCTGGAGATGAGAGCAGTGCTTTTAACGTTGCAAGCCCTCAACGACTTTCTTCCCGTAGGGACAATTGCAGTCCACACAGACAACATGTCTGTAGTTTGGTATATCAACAAACAGGGCGGAACCAAGTCCTACCCCTTGTGTCGAGAAGCGCTCAGACTATGGCAATGGGCGATCTCCTCTCATTGGTTTCTGGTAGCAACGCATATCCCTGGGAAAACCAACATTGTAGCGGACAGATTGAGCAGAGCTATTCTCATGCCTCACGAGTGGTCTCTCAAGCAATCTATAGCGGAAGAGATATTTCTGGAATGGGGTCGCCCATGTTGCGATCTTTTTGCTACTCCCCAAACCAGCAAAGGCCCAGACTTCTTCTGTGTCTGTCCTCTATCAGGCCATCCCCCCAGAGACGCTCTGACCCAGGATTGGCCCCAGGGACTTCTTTATGCCTTCCCTCCATTTCCTCTGATCCCTCAAGTTATCCAGAAAGCTACCGTTTTGAGAGCCAAATTGATTCTCATTGCCCCTTACTGGCCTCGACAAGTTTGGTTCCCGTTCCTCCATCGCCACCTTTTGGTGCAGCCGTGGCATCTGGACCCAGTGCCAGATCTTCTGGTTCACCAATCCGGTCAGCTGCACCGGTCTATCCCTTCTCTCAACCTCACAGCATGGTTGCTCCACTTCCTTCCTTAGCCAGGCTTCCTTTGATCTCTAACCCAGTTAGAGACATCATAGTAGCTTTAAAATCCTCTACCAGGAGGATTTATACAAGCAAATGGAAACGTTTCTCTTATTGGGCTAAGGCCAAGAATATTGATCCTTTCACTGCCCCTGTTCAGGCAGTCCTGGACTTTTTAGCAGAGATTTTTCATGCAGGCTCCTCTTCTTCCACAGTCAGAGTTCAATTGGCTGCTATCTCCAACTTTCATGTCGGGTCGCAGATCATAATATTATGTCCCATAGGCTCTGCAGGGCCTTCTTGAAAGGAATTTTCCTACTAAAGCCTCCAATCAGGAATCCTCCTCCTCAGTGGGATCTAAATTTAGTGCTGACATCCTTGATTCTTCCCCCATTCGAGCCAGCTGTTTCTTGTTCCCTGAAATTTCTTTCTTGGAAAACTTTATTCCTAGTGGCTATTACATCGGCCAGGAGGGTGTCTGAACTTCATGCTCTATCGGTTCGACCCCCCCTATTTGGTTTTTCACAAAGACAGAGTATCTTTGAGAACTAATCCGACCTTTTTGCCTAAGGTCGCTTCAAAGACCAATTTGAATCAATCCATTGATCTCCCTGTATTTTTCCCAAACTATTCAGACAGAGCCGAACAAAAACTACATTATCTTGATGTCCACCGTCAACTCAGATATTATTTGGACAGAACAAAAAAATTTAGAAAATCTGATCAGCTTTTTGTTTCCTATGCGGATAATAAGAAAGGCCTTCCTGTTTCTAAAGTGACCTTGTCCAGATGGCTTTCTTCGGTCATCTCTGAAATTTATCTGCTCAGGGGAAAACAGCTGTGCTCAAAACCTAAAGCACATTCAACTAGGAGCTTAGCTACTTCTACAGCCTTTCAAGCTAGACTTCCTTTAGACACTATTTGTGCAGCGCCACTTGGGCCACTCCTCACACTTTTGTTTCCCATTACAAATTGGACTTGGCCTCCAGGGACAGAGCCAGTTTTGGCTCTACAGTCCTCAAGAGTCTGTTCCATTGAGCCACCCAGGATAGAGGTGCTAGGGACGGTCCCATCAAGCAAGAATGAAGGCGAGATTGACAACTTAACATTAAGAAGTTATGTACCTACCATAACGCTCCATGTTAGTTGTCTTCTCGCCTTCTTTCTGCGACCCTCCCTCCTTCCCCCAGGCCTGGACAGACCTTGTTATAAGAAATTATTATGCTGAAGACCATTCAGACCTGGTCCTTCTTCCATCCTGTAAGTTTTCTTTCTTCCTTTGGGAAGTGTTTTTATGCTTGGTGCTATTGCCCTTTGTCATCAAACGAGATCTGGGTACTTACCGCCTTGCATCATGAGATATGGGGCTGCCTCGAGCTGGTAAAAGTGACTCTCGAGCTTAGCAAGTGCCGAGTCGGAGCCGAGGGATCGGCTCCGAACCCATCAAGCAAGAAAGAAGGCGAGAGAAGACAACTAACATGGAACGTTATGGTAGGTACATAACTTCTTATTTTCTTACTGTGGTCACATGAATGTTTACTTTTGTGTTTAGCTTGGATTGATGTTTTTAACCATGGTTATTTTTTGTTTCCTTTACTACTTATTCAGTCTTTTAATGTTTTGATTTTATTTATTTATTTTTGTTTGATACCTAGATAGATGGGCTGGTTCAAAGACCCTTTTCAGCCACAACACAAGCACAGAACTAAGTACAGTCAAAACAACAATACAACAGAGTCACAGTTTCTTCTCTTGCACTTATTTTAATGCAGTTTTTCTACACTTACTCACATGTGACACATGGGTATTTGCAGTTATACAAATTACTGTCAGTTACCTTTTTAAATTTATTCTTTGTGTGTTTATTTTTTCAAAAAAGGGCTAGTTATCTAATGCTTCCATTCTTCTATGTCAGGGAATCATGGCTTAAGTAGCTAGAGGGAACATCTACCAATGCAGCATATAGGAAGGAGCCATGCTAACACCCACATTAGTATACACTAGTGCAAGCTTTTGTTGGACTGTCTTGGGAAGGAAGAAGACACTTTACATGTTCAGGTGGTAGAAGCATCAGGGTAAGACAAGATAACCTAAATGTTATGACTGGCTTTTAGAATGGCTTTTTCTCAAAGGCCTACTTCTTTCATTGGGTATTTACCTACCGCCGTACCTTGTCACTTTTGGCTTTCTTTTCCTAAGTGGCATTATTTTGTCCTATATGTGGCTTTTCGTTAACCATATTTACTTACAGAACTCACTCACGTTTGAGCAGCTGTTGCAGCAAGTTAGTTTAACAGTGCATTAGCCATAATGCAGTGTCTGTCATTCAAGATTATCTTTTATCCCAGTATGACACACAGTACCATGCCATATTTGCTCACTTAAAATATAAACCTTAGAAACAGACCAAAGCCAGTTGCTGTTGTAGCTCACTTGAAAGTAGCTTTGCTTTATATTAATGCTTAGTATCGTCATTAACTTTATTCACATTTTATTTTTTTAATAGAGACACTATTTTGGGACAAGAAATGGAAACTAAAGAGGATATCATAAGTAAGTACTTTTATTATTTGTAGAACCTCACCAAAAACAACAAAAGCATTCCTTCATAACTGACCCCACATTTTGATGTTGGTTATTGTATACTTTTCATCAGGTTGAAAATCAGTTGCATTCCAATTATTTTTTTAAAGCATTTGCTTTTGTCATGCATAGTGTTTGTATACAGTTATTAATGGTTAATCCTTATAGTTTCAAGAGTTTTTTAGATTAGCTTTGTTTTCATGTGGTTTCTATTTAGGAATATTATATTTTCTTGTTATATTTTGTATTTGATTTCCTGCGGCACTTGTATTTATATTAGGTCTGGGAAGGTTGTGGGGTTTCATATATTGTAGTAGTTATACTAGATTCGTAGTTATATTATTTGTTTATTTTAAAAGTAAGTTAAAGTTCTTATTACTAAAAGGTTCAGTGCTTTATAATAAAGTATGTGCTGTAATTGTCTAGCTCCAATTCCAAAAGACATGCTCTGTGTAAATGACCACTTACACGAAGAGCCATAGTTCTCAACTGTCCAGATTTTCACAGAATGTCCAGGTTTTTGCCTTATATTTTTGATTAGTTTCTCATAACATTTGTGGGGGGTTTTTTTGGAGCAAATCAGTGAGGACTCATTTCACTAAACAACAACAGGCATTTGAGTTTCAGACTTCAGAAAATGCATGGTAACACAAGACCTATTATTCTAGCAACTTTCTAAGTTTATAAGAGCAAAATTTTAAATTTGTCCCTATTTTGGGGGCTTTGCTCCCTGTTATTTTTGCCTTTGTCCAGATTTTCTTGTGCTAAGAGGTTGACTGATATGCTGAGAGCAGGTGTTTTTGAAGCTGGTCCCCACAGTAAGCCAGTTTATAGATAAGGCTGTACACCGCAGTAAGTCACTTGCACTGAGAGCAACTCTTTTGAAATCTGGCCCTATGTTTATTTTTTTCACTGATTTTTTACGTCATTGTAATCTCCAGTTTTTATTTTTTAAAGTTTAATAAAAAGATAATTTAAAAAAATGCCATTCTGACTGATTGACTTTGACAGTCTGAGCCATCTGTGCATTGATGGATGCCAGTTGTGAAACAAATACAGCTTTAGACTGCCTTATACAGTTATCTTTGTGTAATCCAGTGTCCTGTAGATGTTCTTTGTGTTTCACTGTTGCAGTCATCACACTTGGGTTATCTGCCTGCAGGTAGCCCTCAGTCAGCCCGAATACCAGAAACTTAGTATTTCTGCGTCGGTTGCTGTCGCTCTAGGTCTGACGTCAGGGGTATAAACACTGGCAGCCGACACCATTACACCAGTCTTTTTTGCCGAGGAGCCCAAAGCAGAAGCAGTTTTCATGAGTGCTGTTCAGCCGCTACCAGAGTTTTCATTTCTGAATTGAATTAACCTGAAGTCTTCTAAAGCTAAGTAACCCCGTTGGGGATCCTTTTTTCTTGTTCTAACCGATGTCAGAAAAAGTTAACAGTTGTCTTGCCTGTGGAAAGCAGATACCACATTGAGATTTCCATTTTTACTGCATCACCTGTTTAGGCCCACACCACGACGTACCTCGCTGTCGGTTTTGTGCCTGTTCAATGCCAGAACTATTTGTCGTCGGGCCTTATTGTCACTAAATACTTTTGTTCTCGTTCTCCATATTCCGAAATGGCTTCAGTAAGCCATCCGACTACCGATCTTCCAAAAAAATGTAAGGATAAAGACAGAGACAGACCGCACAGGACCAAAGCTGCCGACTACGCTTCCGTTAAGCTATTCGCCAGTTCACCGGTACTCAGTGAGGCGCTTTCGCAGCCCCTGATGCCCGCTTCAGTGGTTTCACAGGCCTTTACAGAGACCTGTATGCTGCGAAACTCTTCTTCAACTACATAACTTGTGGATGTCTCTACCTTGAATGGGTCCGGAGCTGCAGGCACTGGCCTCTGAGGAAGTCCTTCACACTACCAATATTCGACACAAACTGACTTCTTTCACGTCTTCAGTTCTGTCTAAAACTGCCGAGCGCTAAAAAAAATGACGACCAAAACTCATGCACTTACTCCCTTGCCACAACATCAAATGCTTAAAATGGCAGAAGAACTTATTATGTCGATTAAGAGAAAGAGACCTGTTCCCGTCAGCTTCAACAGACCAAGAGTCCGACGACTCTGAGGTATCTGATTATGAAGACATGCCCTTATCTGCTTATGAGGATTCAGATGCAAAGGAATCCATTCCCTCTGCTTCTCCTCCAGAGGATTTTTCTTTTGGTGAAACCTTACATACTTTAAGAGAGCATTTTCACTGGGAATGCCAAGACTATCCTCATTCCAAAAAGAGAGACTCAGCGAATTTCCATATTTGCCACAACATAGGCCTTTAGCAATACCCCCAGTCCAGGATGTTGTGGATGATGTCTTTATGGAATCAAGTTTAATTCCTGATACTTTACCCCCTGCTCCTAGGAAACCAGACAGGTACTACAGAGTAGCTGACTCTCACAAGTTCCTTTTCAAAAATCCTACTGCTAACCCAGTCTCCCAGGGGCCTAAAGGTATCAAAGCAACTACAGCTAAGAATCCCACCCCTTCGGACAGGGATTCCAGAGCTTTAGACAGATGGAGTAAGAAAGTATGTACCTCTGCAACTGTCACCATTAGGGCTTTGTATTGTCATTTCCATATGCTGAAGTACCAACAACATATTATGGAACTTATTAAGCTAAAAATAGCTACCTTTACAGAGTGTGCAGAAAATAAAGAATTGCAAGAGCTTATGCATTCTGCAAGCCAAGTCAGCAAGCATACATTGCAATGCGGCTTTGATGCCCTAGAACCATCTTGCAGGGCAGCAGTCACTGGTTCTGTACTGAGAAGGCATGCTTGGCTTAAGGAGCAGACCTTGCCAGACCATGTCAAATCAAAATTGTTAGATGCTCCAGGACAATCTGTTTGGCACCAAAGCAGAAGAGGTTCTTAAAAAGATGGAAGAAAAAGCTAAATCTATGCAGACAGTCAAAGAATTCTTGCAAGTACAGCCTCCTAGATTCAGTAGGCATTGCCTCTCGAAACATTGGTCCTTTCCAGCCCCATCAAGGCCATCTTAAACTAGACCCAGGTGAAACAGACCCCCAGACTACAGTCTCAGGGTATGCAGAGATCTAAGCAATGGAGTGCCTCCACCTCAAAAGCAGGGAGTGCTAAGCCACCCACTTACGGAAAGAATTCCCAATGACTTCTCAACTCCACTCCCCACCTCTGTCCAACCTCTTGCGCCCCTAGGAGGAAAACATGCCCTTCATGCAAAAAACTGGATTTCCATCACCAAAGATTGATGGGTCCTCAACATTGTATCCCAGGGGTACAAGTTTTACTTCCACATGCTGCCAACCTCAAAAGGGTTCCCAGACCTTCCTCCAAACCAGTGGACCAAGGCACAAAACCAACTTCAATCCCTGCTCTCTCTAAGGGCAATTCAACCAGGTTAGTGGCACAGCATGATGCTTCAGATATCATCCACGTGCAACTAACAATGAGCAAAACTGCAATTCAAATTGTAGCTTGCTACAGATCACCCACCATGTCCCAGGACCCCCATTCCGCATTTCTGTAAACACTGGGAAACATAAAGGTCATACCAAACACCCGGATATTGGGCGATTTCAATTACCCAAACATTAACTAGGAGAACTACTCAAGTAATAACTCCCTTGCCCAACATTTCCTAGAATTTATAAACCCAAAACACCCTGGATCAACTGGTCAACACTCCCACCAGAGGTGACAACATATTGGACCTGGTCATTACCAACATGGGCAACCGGTGTTCCACACCAGAGGTCAACCCCTTGCTGGATAGATCTGACTATAAACTAATCACTCTGGGTATCCACATTCTGCCCCCACCCCCGGTCAAAGAAACCACCGTGAAAAACTTTTCAAAAGCAAACTTCACGTTACTTAAGACAGAGGTGGAAAGTTTCAAAGCCCCCATGCTAAAGGATAATGCTTCCCAAGCTGCAAAATCCTTTACTAATGCATTCTGCGGGCACCTACAAGAATGCATGGATCGTGCTATCCCAAGCAAAACCAAGACTCACTCCTCCAAGAAAATGAAACCAGTCTGGTGGACCCCTGCCATAAACAAGCTGTACAACATAAGGAGGGAACTAGTACAAAAAAAGAGTAAAATCTCAAGAAGGGAAGACATCCCTGATCAGTATCAGCAAGAAATTACGATCCCTCATAAAATCATCCAAGGCTAGCTTCGAAAGAAAAATTGCCAAGGACTCCAAGGATAACCACAAGGCATTCTTTAGCTATGTCAAGATAAGTGGCAATTCTCAGATCTGCTCGGAGTTAGTGCAGAATGGCACAAAATACACTGAACCGACCGATATCGCCAATATCCTGGCAGACAGGTTCAGTGTAAACTTCACCCCCAAAAGGGCCCATAACCATACCAGAAGAATGTAGTGCCCCTGAAATCACAGATACTCAGGTTAAAACAGCCCTCTTCAAAGCGAAAAACACAGCATCATTGGGACTGGACAGTGTCCCGGGCTGTGTCCTACACGAGTTCAAAGATGATCTAGCCCCTCACCTAAACACACTGTTCAAACTCAGCCTTTCCGCAGGCTTACATACCCATAGAGTGGCGCACAGCAATGGTTATTCCGCTCCACAAATGTGGAGCCACAACAGACCCTAGGAACTATCGCCCTGTAAGCCTGACTAGCTTGGTCTGCAAGGCTAAGGAGCACATCATCATGGATCTCATTAACAGAGACATTGGGAACCTCCAAACACTGGACCCTACAAAGTTTGGCTTTGTTAAGGGCAGATCATGCCTCCTAAACCTGGTGGGCTTCTTTGAGACCGTTACCAAGGCTATAGACGAGGGAAACACAGCCTACCTAGACCTAGCAAAGGCCTTCAACACCATTCCCCATTGTGGAATTATAGACAAGCTCACCAGCCTGAACATAAACCCCTACATCACAAGATGGGTCGCCAACTGGCTCACGGACAGAACCCACATGATAAGAGTTGCGGGAGCTAGGTCTGACTCTAAACCGGTTACAAGTGGCGTTCCCCAGGGCTCAGTCCTAGGACCCCCTCCTGTTCGGCATATACTTCTCAGAGGCACAGGCAAGAACAGGAGGTCTATGGCTGACCAAGTTCACAGACAACTGCAAGCTAGGGGCTAAAATTGACTCTTCATCTGACACAGACATCCTCCAAAAGGGTCTCACTGAGACAGATACCTGGTGTCAAAACCATGGCCTCAAGCTAAATGCCAAAAAAGTGCGTAGTCATCCCCTTTGGAAAAAACAAAGTACTCACAATCTACCACATAGGTGGTAGCCCCCTAAATATAGAAGACTTAATAAGGGATCTGGGGACCCAAGTAGATAGTAATCTCTCCTTTGATAATCACATTGCCAAAGTGGTTAGAAAATCCTTCTATGTTTCCCACCTAATCACAAAAGGGTTTGCATCTAGATCAAAAGAGGTCATTGTGCCCCTCTACGCATCACTCATCAGACCCATCCTAGAGTACAATGCCCCATTTGGGATGTACCTTACAAGACACCTGCAACAGCTGGAAAGACCACAGAAGTACCTCACCAAGTGGATCATTGGCCTCAAACAGATGCCCTATGCAGCTCGACTGAAGAAACTCCAGCTGTACTTGGTTGCATACCGCTTACTCAGAGGTAATCAATGCCTGACATACAAGGCCATGTCCAACCCAGAATTGATGGACATGCTCCACCTAAAGAAAACCATATCCCCTCCAGCCACATGCTCTAGGGATCTAAACCTCACCACAACAATAAATAGGACATGCTGGAGGGATAGATTCCTGTACCAGAGACTTCCCATGCTCTGGAACAAGATTCCAATCTACATTAGATAGAGCTCCTCGCTGACACTCTTCAAGAGAAACCTTGACAAGTGAACGGGAAACACAAAGTTTACCCCAGGGATCACTTCAATGGCTCTGCTGGGCAGAGGCACAGGGAACTAATCTAAGGAGGCAGCAAAAGCAAACACATTCCGGCTAGGCTTATAAATGACTTCAGACAGAGAGCCTAGTACCTGCCTACTTACCTATGAACAGATAGGTCAAGGATTCTATTCCAGACTTTTCCTGGTACCCAAAAAAGAGGGCAGTTAGTGCCCAATCCTAGATCTTTCAATTCTCACCACCTTCTTGGTGGTACCAAAATTCAAAATGCTCACCCTGCAGCAGCTTCTACGTGTGCTAGCAAAAGATGCCTGGTTAGTCACCCTAGACTTAAAAGAAGCCTGTCTGTACATCCCTGTAAGGGACTCATGCAGGAAATATCTATACGGTTCAGGGCAGGATCTATGCATTATCAGTTCTCTGCACTTCCCTTTGGCTTATCCACTGCTCCCAGAGTATTCACAAAATGCCTGGCTCCAGCCATTGCTTACTGCAGACAGAGAAATATTCAAATTTACCTGTACTTGAACGACTGCCTGATTCAGGCAGACAGTCAGGAAATGCTGTTGCAGCACCTGACATTTGTAAAAAACCTTCTAACCTCCCTGGTGTACACCATCAATGAAAAGAAATCAAAACTAGTCCGCAGTCAAAAGATTGTATTCCTGGGAGCAAGCTTGGACACAGCATCCCAGATGGCATTCCTCACTCCAGAAAAACAAGCCCATCTGACAGACTACTTTACTCAAATGACCACCAGAACCCAGCTATCTGCAAGGAAAATATCCTACAGGCCCTAGGGTTCATGGCCTCATGCATCCTACTAATTCCATGAGCCAGACTGTATTTGAGGAAACTACAATTGTGCTTAAAAAGTCTTTGGTGCCAACATTCTCAGGACCTGGAAACTGTCATTCCTATCATACCCTGTCTAAGGACAGAGTTTTTTTGGTGGGTAGCAACATGCAAACACAACAAGGGACTGACTTTTACTCAACCCCATGCCGTCCAGACCCTAACCACAGATGCATCAGACTACTCCTGGGGGGCACACATGGATGGCAGATGCATTTAGGGCCACTGGAGCCCAAGTCAAATTCATCTGCACATCAACCAAAAAGAGATGCTAGCTGTGCATCACACTCTAACAGCTTTCAGATCCCTACTCTCACCAGAACACCTGCTAATAAAAACAGACAACACCACAGTTATGTGGTACATCAATAAGCAGGGGGGAACTCACTCTTATCCACTCTGCAGGCTAGCTATGGCCATGTGGAACACGGCTTTGGACATGCAGGTCCATCTGCAAACTCAATTCCTGCCAGGCAAACAAAACTCACCCTGAAGACGACTTAAGCAGAAATCTCCTCGACCCACATGAGTGGCAATTAGAGTCCAGCACCTTCAACCTTCTGATTCAGAAATGGGGGACCTCAGAGGTGGATCTCTTTGCCTCCCCCTGCAATCACCAGCTCAGCAATTTCTGCACCAGGACACCTCACAGCAGGGCCTGGAAAGTGGATGCCCTATCCTTCCAGTGGGAAAATCTCTCAATCTATGCCTTTCCCCCTCGCCCCTTCTCTCAAGAGTATTGCTCAAGATAAGACAGGACAGACCAAGGGCAATTCTGATTGCCCCGGACTTGCCACACCAGCACTGGTACCCACTCCTGTGCAGTCTATCACCAGTGGCACTCTCTGGCACCTACACCAGAACCCAAACCTGCTCTCTCAGAGGGGGGACAGATCTTGCATCCGCAACTGCAAACCCTAAATTTTGCAGCCTGGCTTATTCCTTGAATTCTCCCCCAGTAACCAGCGTAAGCAAGCAGGTGCTGGACGTCATTCTTGAAGCCAGAAAACCCAGTACAAGGAAATCCTATGCTGATAAGTGAAAAGGTACTGCTCCTGGATTCAGTCTAAAGGAGAGAACACAACTCTGCCCTCCCTACCTCTAATCCTGGATTACTTAGCAGACCTACTCCACAGAGGCCCTTTTCCTCCATTAAGATCCATGCCTCTGCCATCTTTCTTGCCTTACCTTTGGTAGATCTCTGTATTTGCACACAGTGCAGGCTGGAGAAGTTGTTTGACCGCAACTGAGCTACAAAATATAAGTATCTTTTGATTATTTTTACAGATTACTGTTTTTATAATTTAATATATATAAAGCACTTTGTCTATTCAGAATCTTCACAAATCCTTATCTGTTTAAAAACTTTCATTTGACTCTGTAGTGCTTTTATTTTGCAGTTGCCCGCCCCTACTGTGACACACCTCCCAGTCTAGTGTCATTAGCTCATTCTTCGTAATACAGAGAGAACATTTGATAAGGCCTTCTGTTCCTCCTTTTTCCCTTTTCAAAAAGTAAAACAAAACTTTTTTTTTCTTTTTCGCCTGAACCTTCTTGTGTTCTGACTGTCCTTCTCAAACATATTGGAAATATACAGTATATTTCAGAGCATTTGTTATAACTGTATTTGCTATAACTGATTTAAGTATTTTTCTGGCTTTTGAATATTTACTGCTTAGCGACTGCATCTTAGCCTGTTTATACAGCTCTGCATTCTATTTAAACTGTTTTTGTGTTGATTAACTGTTTTGCACTCTTAAAAAGTTATTTGTTGATTAATTTTACCTGTAGGCTAACACACTCAAGTGTGCTAGCCGCTTAAAAGCATTTATAGCATTTACTGTCTGTTTTTTTCCTTGTCTCTGTAAAAAAAAAAAAAATCTCTTGTTTTCCCACCTTACTGAACTAGAGTAGTCCAGTTTCAGAGTTGCTGATCCCTGGGCTTTGTTTTTTAGTTCCTGTTACTGGTCCATTGCCTTATTAGGAAGGAGGGAAGTTTCTTTGCTTACCAGTGGGAGTGGGAATCACTGAGCAGCCTTTTTGTCCGAATTGGTGAAGTTTCAGCCAGAAACTAGTAGTCCATTGGTCGTTTTGGGCCAATTCCTAGCTCCTATCAGCCCCCTGCTATAAAACACACTAAACACGCGTTTTCCAGCTTGTACCAACTCAGCACAGATCCTCATGGTGGCCTGCAGAGTGATCCAAGCAGCAGAGAGCTAAAGGAGTGACTTTCTACCAGATATAAGTATTTTTTGTGGCTTTCCCACTGTTATTAAGCTAGCGACTGCATTTCGCCTGTTTTACTGCTACTTTAAGTGATTTCTGCATTTTACACTGTTTATTGCACTTTAAGTTACTAATTGTTGCAAATTGTTTCTGTAGGCTACACACTAAAGTGCGCTAGCCGATTTACAGCATTTATAGCATTTACTGTCTGTTTTTTTCCTTATCTCTGTAATAAAACAAAAAATCTCTTGTTTTCCCGCCTTACTGAACTAGAGTAGTCCAGTTTCAGAGTTGCTGATCCCTGGGCTTTGTTTTTAGTTCCTGTTACTGATCCATTGCCTTATTAGGAAGGAGGGAAGTTTTTTTGCTTACCAGTGGGAGTGGGAAGCACTGAGCGGCCTTTTTGTCCGATTTGGTGAAGTTTCAGCCAGAAACTAGTAGTCCATTGGTCGTTTTGGGCCAATTCCTAGCTCCCTTCAGCCCCCTGCTATAAAACACGCTAAACGCGCGTTAGCGCGGAGTTGCCACTGTTGCACACAAGAGCAGCGGCGGTTAAGCAAGGTTAAACTATTTGGGCCAACTAAATTCCACTCTTCAAATTTTCCCTTAGAACTACCTTCCTCGAGCTGTACTGCTGATCTAACCAGCATATCCTATAACTGAAAAGTTCATCTCTACTTGATTCCCAAGGAGACTATTCTCTATCTGTAAAGCCTAGCACTTACTCCTACAGTACTTGCACCTTGATAAAGCACTCTTATTATAGATAGTACCCCACCAGCCTAAAACCCACTTCCCCTGGAGTCCTTTGAAAGTCTCTTTATCTACTACTTCTAGTATGTCGAGGGATCAGTTGCTAGTGTCCTCTCCAGCTCAACTGGTGAACCTGGGAATATTGAGGCAATGTTACAATTGCCTCATGTACACAGACAATCCTCTCCTTCTCCCACAAAACACAAATACATGCGAGATGCAACTATACGGCCAAACTGGAGGCTGAGCTCTCTCAACATAGGACTGGCAAGACCAGACAGGAGGAGAAGGTAACCACACACAATACATACCCAGTCACACATGGTACCATCACAACTTCAAATCATACACATACTCACACAAAGACATACTCGGAGGCTCTGATCAAAAATTTACCAAAACAGCAGAGGCCACCAAAGCAGACACCCAAACAACTACCACCTCACGACCCAACACATGCAACACATAGACCACACAGTCAGAGTGTCAAACAGTCACAGCCCTTAAGGCCAAACAAAATGCCAGACACACTTGTCATTGGTGATTCCATAGTCAGACACACTGACGTCCCGCTCACCAGACTGAGTAAGGAGAAGGTCACAGTAAGCTGCCTGTCGGGCGCTAGAATCCGCCACATAATGCAAGCACTCAGGTATCTCAACAGCATGTAGAAGTACGACTCAGTCATTGTCCACGCTGGTGTCAACGACCTGAGACGTACCTCCTTGGACTACATGAAAAGGGACATCGAGGAGCTCTCTGATTATGTAGCCCAGGCAGGTATGACCCTGACCTTGAGCAGTATCCTACCTTCACCTAGAATGATGCCACAATACAGTGATAAGATGATCAGCTTTAATAATTGGCTTAAATTCTGGTGTCATTCAAAGGGGATCCAATGTCTGTCTGCCTGGGATGACATGCTGGACAAGCCACGCTGCTTCGCAAGGGACGGCTTGCACCTGTCACCCTGGGCTTCCGGATATTGGCAAAGGCTCTTGCCACCCCATAGTGCCTTTTTAGGCAAGGCTCAAATTCTAAACCTACCACCCTAGAACACCAAAAAGGAAAAACTAAGGGTAATGCTGCTCAATGCCAGAAGTCTCACTCTCAAGATGCACGACTCGAGGCCCTTCTCAATATGGAGAACATCGATGTCTGTGCTGTGACAGAAACCTGGTTCAAGGCTCCTGAGAGCACCCCAGCACTAACAGGTTTCACCTCATATCATGCTCCGCCCCAAAATCCGGACAACACCAAGAAAGGGGGAGGGGTGTCCATATTCATAAAGGACACCCACACCTCAAGGTTGGTGGCAACGCACGATGCATCGGAGACCATCCAGGTGCAATTAACCATTGGCAAGACTGCTCTGCAATTTGTAGCATGTTACAGGCCACCCTCTCAAACTCAGGAACCTCACATGGCCTTCCTGAAAACATTGGAGGGATAAATGTATCTCCAAACACCATCATACTAGGTGACTTCAACTACCCTAATATAGACTGGGAACACTACTCAAGCCCAAACACTCTAACCCAAAGATTCCTGGAGTTCATAAACTCAAATGCCATGGAACAACTAGTCACCATCCCCACAAGAGGAGAAAACATACTTGATCTCATCATCATGAACATGGGATCAAAATGTTCAACACTGGAAGTATACCCTCACTGGTGAGATCAGATCATAAACTAATCTCGCTGGAGGTCCTCATCCTGCCCCACCTGAAACAAAAAGACCACAGTGAAAAACTTCTCAAAAGCCGATTTCACACTTCTAAAAACTAGTGTGGTCTCCTTTAAGGCCCCTGAGCCAGTGGTAAACATTACTCAAACCGCTGAATCACTTACAAATGCCTTCTACCAGCACCTACAGGACTGCATGGATCAGGCAATCCCAAACAAAACTAAGACTCTCTGTACCAAAGGCAAGCGTCCAGTCTGGTGGACCCCAGCCATAAACAAGCTCTACAACAAAAGGAGGAAGCTACTACAAGATAGAGCAAAATCCTTGAAAGGTAAGACACCTTTGATCATTATAAGTAAAATAAGAGCTCTCATAAAATCATCCAAGGCAAATTTTGAGAGAAAAATCGCCAAGGACTCTAAAGACAATCATAAGGCCTTCTTTAGCTATGTTAGAAACCTAGGAGGAAACTCCCAGATATGCTCAGAATTGGTTCAAAATGATGTGAAAATTACTGAACCTACACACATTGCTAACATACTGGCTGACAGGTTCAGTGCAAACTTCTCCCCCCCCCCCCAAAGAGAGAGATGTATTCCAGAGGATTGTAGCCCCAAACATCTCCAACACCCAGGTGAGAACTGCCCTCACTAAGGCAAAAACACAGCATCCATGGGACCGGATGGTGTCCCCGGCTGTGTGCTTCATGAACTCAATGAGGAATTAAACCCACAGTTAGGACAGCTGTTTAATCTTAGCCTCACCTCAGGATACGCACTCCAAGGAGTGGCGCGCGACTGTGGTCCCACTTCATAAGGGCGGTGCCTCCACAGACCCTGGAAATTACCGCCCCATTAGCTTGACAAGCCTTATCTGCAAAGCCATGGAGAGGATCATAATGGAACTCATAAATAAAGACATAGGGAAATTGCAGACTTTGGATCCAACCCAGTTTGGCTTTGTCAAAGGCAGATCCTGCCTCTTAAACTTGGTTGACTTTTTCGAGACAGTCACCAAGGCCATTGATGAGGGAAAGGCAGTCCATACAGCCTACCTCGACCTGGCAAAGGCCTTCGACACAATACCCCACTCAGGTATCATCGAAAAACTCATCAGCTTGAATTTAAACCCATACATCACAAGATGGGTTGCAAACTGGCTAAGTGACAGAACTCACAGGGTCAGAGTTGCTGGAGCCATGTCAGACTCAAAGCCTGTCACAAGTGGTGTCCCACAGGGCTCAGTCCTGGGTCCACTCTTGTTCGGCATCTACTTTTCTGAAGTACAAGCAAACACAGGAGGGTTATGGCGGACAACGTTTGCAGATGACTGCAAACTGGGCGCCATATTCGAAAACACATCTGACACAGATATCCTCCAGAAGGGCCTCACAGAAACGGATAACTGGTGCCAGAGCCATGGCCTGAAGTTAAACGCCAAAAAATGCATAGTCATACCCTTCGGGAAAAACAAGGTTACCCCTAGCTACCATATAGGTGGCAATCCACTGAGCACAGAAAAAGTCATCAGGGATCTGGGAACCCAGGTTGACAGTAGCCTTTCGTTTGACACTCATGTTGCTAAAGTAGTTAGGAAAATCTTCTATATCGCCCACCTGATCATGAAGGGATTCACATCTAGATCAAGGGAGGTCATCGTCCCCCTGTACTCATCACTCATTAGACCTATGATTGAGTACAATGCCCCATTCGGAATGTATCTGACCAGACACCTGCTGCAGCTTGAAAGGCCCCAAAAGTTCCTCACCAAAAGGATAAAGGGTCTCAAAAATATGTCTTATGCTGCCCGACTGAAAGAACTCCAGCTCTATTCAGTCTCATACCGCTTGCTCAGAGGTGACCTGTGCCTGACATATAAGGCCATGTCAAACCCAGATTTGATGAATATGCTTCACCTCAAAAATCTAGATCCCTCAGAACCACAAGGGCGGAGACTTAAACCTTGACACGGTTATAAATAGAACGTGCTGGAGGGACAGATTCATCACCCAGAGACTCCCTATGCTGTGGAACAAAATCCCGGTACATGTGAGGCAGAGCACCTTGCTGGCCTTGTTCAAGAGGAATCTTGACCAATGGATGGGAGATCGCAGATATACCCCAGGGATTACTTCAGTGTCACTGCTTGACAGAGGCACAGAAAAATGATAGGCATAGTTTTTATTCAAACTAAAGGGGTGGCGAAAGCCACAAAACTATGGGCTAGGCTTATAAATGCCCTTGGGCAGATAGCCTAGTATGAACCTATGAACCTATGGCTCATTACAACTCTGAGCCACCCCTTTTCTCTCACCCTCTCATCAAGCAGATCCTGAGGGGTGCAGACAAATTAATGCCACCAAGGAGAGCACTCACCCCTGCTTGGGACCTTAACTTTGTACTGGAAAAGCTCACACTACCCCCTTTTGAGCGGGCAGCGTCCGCAGACTTAAAGTTCCTTTCTTTGAAAACAGCATTGATTCTGGACATCACCTCAGCAAGAAGAGTGTCTGAGCTACAAGCACTTATGGCCGTGGAACCCTTCATTATTTTTCATGCTGACAGGATCTCCCTCAGGACTAACCCTTCCTTTATGCCCAAAGTGGTGTCCAGCGTGGCTCTCAACCAATCTATACATTTGCCAACCTTCTTCCTTAATCCTCAAAATAAAGGAGAAAGGATCCTGCACTCCTTGGATGTGCGCAGACAGCTCAGATTCTACCTGGATAGGACTAAGCCCTTCAGGAAGTCTGACCAGTTACTACTCAGATGTTCTTCGTGTTTCACTGATGCAGTCATTACATTTGGGGTAATCTGCTGGTAGGTTGCCCTCAGTTGGCCTGAATATCAAAGTCTTCAGTCCTGTGTCGGTTGCTGTCTCCTCTTCGATGACGTCAGGTCGTCAGGGGTATAAAACAGGCAGCCAATAAAGCAGAAGCAGTTCGCAAGTGCCGGTCGTCTGACTCTTGAAATTTTCGAATTTGAGTTTCAGAACCGAAGTCTTCAATTAAAGCGAAGTACCCCGTTGGGGAAACTTTTTCTTGCTCCATACCGATGTCAGTAAAAGTTAATAATTGCATTACTTGTGGGAAGCCAATACCTCATAAGGATTTTCATTTGTACTGTATTCCTTGCCTAGGCCCAGATCATGATGTGCCTTGCTGTCAGTTTTGTGCTAGATTTAACCAATGCACTATTAAGCATCAGTATATCTTTGCTTCAAAATATTTTGGAAAGTGATTTAACTACCCTGAAATGTCGTCGGATAGCAATCCGACTACCGGAGTTCACAAAAAATTCAAAGAAAAGGACAAAGACAGACCGTCGAGGTCCAAAACCGATGAAGCTTCTCCTAAGCCAGTCACCGGTTTGCCGGTACTCAGTGAGGAACTTTCGCAGCCCCTGATACCCTCTACTTTCGAGTTGCTGGCCTCTACCGAGACCCATGTGGAGTCCGGCACACCGCAAGATTCTCAAAGTATTGTACCCGCGGATGTCTCTCCCTCAGATGGGTCTGGATGGGTCTGGAGCCGCTGAGCAGGCACTGGCTTTTGAGGGTGTCTTCAGGCCTCAACATTTCTATATAAAACTGACGCCAGCTTCAAAAACAAAGACAAAAGCAACTTCTAAGGCTAAAAAACCGATGCATGAGCCACTTGTTCAGGCCTCTATTCCCAAAAAGCAGATGATCAAAATGGCTGAAGACCTGATTACCTTGATCAGGGGTTCCCAACCCCCCCCCCCCGATAAGAGGCCTAGGCAAGATACTGATTATTAATCTTCAGATCAGGTTTCTATTTCTTCTGTTCGTCTTCTGATCAGGAATTTTCTATACCACCCTACGAGGATTCAGATGCAGAGGAATCCATCCCATCTGCATCTCCTCCTGAAGATTATTCCTTTGGAGAAACCTTGCATACTTTGAGGGAACATTTTCATTGGGAGAGTTAAGATTTCTCAGAATCAAAAAAGAGGCTTAGGGATTTCCTTCTTCACCCTCAGCATAGGCCTTTAGCCATACCTCCTGTATTAGACATTGTTGATGTGTTTTCGGAATCAAGCATGACTCCAGATTCCTTACTTCCGGCTCCTAGCAAGCCAGACAGATATTACAGGGTTCCTGACTCACACAAATTTTTATTTAAAACCCTGCTGCTGACCCTGAAACTATCTCAGAGGGTCCCAAAGGTGTAAAGGCCTCTACAGCTAAGAATCCTACCCCCTCTGATAGAGATTCCAGGCGCTGGATAGATGGGGAAAGAAGGTTTATATGTCTGCAACCTTGGCAGTTAGAGCCTTAAACTGCCAGTTTCATATGCTTAAATATCAACAGCATGTTATGGGATTATTGAAACAGAAAATGATGTTGATTTCTGAATGTGTGGAAAATAAAGAATTACATGAATTATTGCATGCAGTAGAATAAGTTGGAAAGCATACTTTGCAATGTGGTTTTGATTCCTTGGAGGTCTCCTGCAGGGCCGCAGTTACTGGATGTGTGATTAGAAGGCATACCTGGCTAAAGGAGCAAAATTTGCCTAATCATGTTAAAGCTAAATTGTTGGATACACCTTTACAGCATGATACTCTGTTTGGTAATAAGGCAGAAGAGGTTTTAAAGAAAATGGAAGACAAAGCTAAGTCGATACAAACTGTAAAAGACGTTTTACAAGTGCAGCCACCAAGATTCAGCAGACACTGGCCTACAAAAAATTGGTCCTTTCCTGTGTCCGACAGAGCTTCACGGGCAAATCCAGGTGCTCAAAGGGCTCTAGATACCAATCAAAGGATTCTTACAGGTCAAAGCAATGGGGTGCCTCTACCTCCAAATCTGAAGGAAATAAAGTGCAACCCTACAGTAAACAGTCTCAATGACTTCCTTCTGCCATCACCAAGCACTTATCTTTTGGCAGCCCCTTTAGGGGGAAAACTAGCACTTCATGCTCAAAATTGGCAGTTAATCACCCAGGACAAGTGGGTATTAAACATAGTATCCCAGGGATACAGATTTCCTTTCCACACTCTGCCAATTCCAAATGGTTGGCCAGATCTGCCACAAAATCAATGGAAAGAGGCACAGAAACAAGTTGCGTCCCTCATGGATATGGGGGCTATTCAGCCAGTGCCAGAACAGGAAAAAGGACAAGGGTTTTACTCAAGACTGTTCTTGATACCCAGAAAAGACAATGCCTGGCACCCAATACTGTTTTTATCAATTTTGAACACATTCTTGGACATACCAAAATTTAAAATGCTAACTTTGCAGCAGCTTCTGCCCATGCTGGGCAAGAACGCTTGGCTAGTGACTCTAGACTTAAAAGAGGCATACCTGCATATCCCAATAAGGGAATTGTGCAGAAGATACCTCCGATTCAAGGCTGGTTTTATACATTACCAGTTCCCTGCACTGCCCTTTGGCTTATCTCCTGCACCCAGGGTCTTTACAAAGTGCCTGGCACCAGTAATTGCATTTTGCAGACAAAGAAGTATACAAGTCTATCCTTACTTGGATGACTGTCTCATTCAAGCAGAAAACAAGCACATTCTTCTTCAACATCTGGTGTTTGTGAAAAGGCTTCTAACATGCCTAGGGTACACAGTAAACGAAAATAAATCACAACTGGTACCCTCTCAAAAGATAACATTCCTGGGTGCAAGCTTGAATACAACTGCCCAGATGGCTTACCTTATGCCAGACAAACAAAGGCAACTGACTATTTACTTCAAACAGATGGCAACAAAAACCCAGTTATCTGCAAGACAAACTCTGCAGGCTTTGGGGTTCATGGCATCCTGCATTCTACTGATTCCATTTGCAAGACTGCATATGAGGAAACTACAGCGGTACCTAAAATGTTTATGGAGTCAACATTGTCATCACAGTCTGGAAACAATGATTCCTCTCATTCCCTGCCTACAACAGGAGTTTCTTTGGTGGGCAGAGACTTGCCACCAGAACATGGGACGATCTTTCACTCTACCCCCTGCCAACCAAATCCTAACTACAGATGCATCAGACTATGCTTGGGGGGCCCACTTGGCAGGGAGATGCATTCAGGGCTTATGGAGCCCAAGACAAATGCATCTGCATATCAACCAGAAAGAGACGTTAGCTGTTCAAAATGCCCTGACAGCCTTCATGGACTTACTTCATCCAGGACAACTACTGATAAAGACGGACAACACCACGGGTTATGTGATACATAAACAAGCAGGGGGCCACACACTCCTACTCCCTTTGCAGACTAGCCATGGCATTGTGGGACACAGCCTTGACTTACCAAGTACATCTTCAAGCTCAATTCCTGCCAGGAAAACAAAATACTCTGGCAGACAACCTAAGCAGAAACCTTATGGACCCTCACGAGTGGAAACTGGATCCACAAGTCTTCAGCATGATAGCAAAGAAATGGGGGAGCCCGGACATAGATCTATTTGCCTCTCCCCAGAATTATCAACTGGACAAATTCTGCTCAAGGACTTATCACAGACAAGCATGGAAAGTGGATGTCCTATCCTTCAGTTGGGAAAACCTATCAGTCTATGCCTTTCCTCCTTTGCCTCTTCTTCCCAAGGTCCTACTAAAGGTCAGACAAGAAAAAACAAAAATGATTCTGATTGCCCCGGACTGGCCTCACCAACACTGGTACCCAATCCTGAGGAATATGTCTCAACTCACTCCTTGATACTTGCCTCAAATACCTTATCTACTGTCTCAGCAGAACAGTCAGATTCTGCACAATCAGCTCCAAACTCTGAACCTGGCAGCATGGCTGATCATGTAGTTATTCAAACAACACCTATCAGTAAATCTGTGATGGATGTCATTTTGGAAGCCAGAAGGCCTAGTACTAGAAAATCTTATGCTGATAAATGGAAGAGATTATGTGCTTGGAACCAAGCACAAGGAACTGACACAGCAAAGCCAAATATTCCTCAGATTTTACAATACTTGACTGAGATGCTTGACAAGGGCCTATCTTTTTCATCAATAAAAATCCATGCCTCTGCCATCTCGGCTCATTACAACACAGAGCTACCGATCTTTTCTCATTCTTTGCTAAAACAGTATCTTAGAGAGGCCAAAAATTTAAGGCCTTCCAGAAAATCACCAATTCCTGCATGGGACCTCAATTTTGTGTTGCAAAAGCTCACTCTGCCTCCATTTGAACCAGCTGCTATTGCAGATATAAAGTTTTTATCCTGGAAAACAGCTTTACTTCTGGCAATCACTTCAGCAAGAAGGGTTTCAGAGCTACAAGCCCTCATGGCTGTGGAGCCTTTTATTATATTTTACCCAGACGGTGTCCCTCAGGACCAATCCTTCCTTTATGCTTAAGGTGGTATCCAGTGTGGCTCTTAGCCAAACTATTCACCTGCCAACTTTTTATCCAAATCCGCAGAACAAGGGGGAGCGGATTCTGCATTCCTTGGACATGCACAGACAACTAAGATTCTACTTAAACAGGACCAAATCTCTAAGAAAGTCTGAGCAGCTACTGGTGGCATTTGCTGCAGGATCAGAGGGAAAGGCTATTTCAAAGCAGACTATTTCAAAGTGGGTAAGCCACTGCATTCGTTTCTGCTTTTTGCATCACAGTAAACCGGTGCCCAAGGGCAGTAGGTCACATTCCACCAGGGCAGCATCTACATCACCTGGAGTTCTGTACACACATTCACCAAGCATTACCACCTGCCTATATTTTCCAAATCCAGGGCGGGTTTTGCAACTGCAGTCCTGCAGGGTATACTAGCAAGCTCAAACACTTCTTGACTGCCTCCACCCTTTCTGTAGCTTTGGGAATCAACCCAAGTCTGATGACTGCAACAGTGAAACACGAAGAACATAGTACAGTTGTGTACACTTAACATAAATGTAGATGTTCGAGTGTATTCACTGTTGCAGTCCTGGTTTCCCACCCTCCAGCCCCCTTCTCTCTCTCTCCTCTTTGTGTATAATACTCACCACTTGCAGGGGTATTAGTATTTACTTTTTACTGGTGGAGATTTTTTCCATCATAGTTTTGCTCCCTACTGGAGGGCTCCTGACATTTCGGGCAAGAAAAACTGATGTAATTTCTTCGGCTGCCTGTGTTTATACCCCTGACAACCTGACATCAGACCTGGAGTGACAGCAATGGATGCAGAAATACTAAGTCTCTGGTATTTGGATCGACTGAGGGCTACATGCAGGCAGATAACCCAAGTGTGATGACTGCAACAGGGAATATACTCGAACATCTACATTTATGGTAAGTGTACACAACTGTACTTTTCTTGAAGTTTGTATTTGTTCATTTGACAGACAAGTGAACAAGTGAGGAAGAAAAGTAGTCATTATCATTGTACAAGTGCTCTTCTGTTGGCCAACACTATTTGTCCTTCCAGCTTAGCATCTTGTATAACATAATGTGTGCATTATTACAACTACAGTTAAAGGAGAACTCCAGCCAAATGTCATTTTTTTTTCTTTCCAGAAAATGATTCTCCTTTCCTATAATTCAGCACTACATGGGGCACGTATAGAAAAAGGATCATATAATGAATAATTATTCCATTTGTGCTATGTCTGAAATGAACTCATTTCTGTTTGTCTGTCTTTCCTGCATTTGTCTCTTCATCTGTTACATCATGAAGACTACTAAGAGTGGCAGAGTAATTAGGTTATATTTAATTCCAACTAGAGAGCCATTAAGAAAACAAAATCTCTTAAATAATGACATTTAATTGTGCCTCATCAATCACAATTGCCAGCATCATATATCAGATAAAGTGTAGACTGAAGTTTGAACAAAAGCAAGTTTGGTTTGTAGTTGCCAAAAAACCCTCACAATTAGTTTATCTGTTTACAAATTAGTTGTCTTTCCCTTTAATCAAACTCGAGTGCTGCAAAGAAAAACAGTAATCTGATGTTGTTTATCTTTATTACATTCATCACTGATGGGTTCGGTTCTGAGCCCTTGGAACTGAGTCAGCCTAATACCAAAGCTCGCGCCAGCCAAAAACTGTTGAGCTAAGATTTTACCCATAATCCCCTTCTCCCTGTTACCTCAGATCTCATTTGCCGCTTTGCCATAAAGCCACGTTCAAGCCAGCTCTCAGCTAAGTCTTTGATATTGTTGGAATATTCTGTTATTTTGATATTATTTCTGATAACTTAAAATTGTTTAGTGTGTTCTTAGCTAGTGTGTTATTTTTGGTAGCTGTGTTTCGCTAAGTCCTTTTACAACTTACCTGTCATTACCTGTTGGTAATCTTTGTACCATCGCCGGTGCACTCCCTTCTCTCTACCCGCTGTGGTCATTCTTTTATACCATCGTTGGTATCTTCTCTTTGCTGTCAGTCAACTATTGTCTGCTTAGTTGTGGTAATCTATTTTTTTTTTGCTAGTAGTGCATTGCCGATTTTTGTTGATATTAACAAGTTGGATAAAAAGGGCACTTCAGGCTTCAAACAATGCCTGAAGTATGGGAGGAAAAGTGCCTAATAGTGACCTTCATGATGACTATGTTTACTGTTTGGGAATGCCTCATCTCTTGGTACAACCCCCTTGCTCTTTCTGTCTGGGGTTTAGCTTTCATAACCTGAATGAGCGTAAAAATAAATTGATTTTGAAAGGCCTACTCAAATTGCCTTTCTCATAGGCTCTCTCCACGTCGGAGGGTTCACTCCCTCCTAGTAAAGACAAAAAGAGGCCACACTCCGTTCCCTCTTCACCCTCTGGTGAGAAAACCCAAAATTCCAAAGCTTTCTGCACCGGAACAAAAGTCTTCACTTATGGCACCGTCTTCAGTACTGTCTTTGTCTGTATCGTCGACGCCGACTACCTCTGCACCGATAATATCTATGGCACCGGATGTGACTGATGCAAAAATTTTGACCTCGACTCCGATTATGTCTCTGAGCCCTTTCTCGGTGCCGATAACTCAGATAGACCCTGCTGCTCCTATCGTCTCAAAAATGGAGACTGTGGTGCCGCTAGACATACAAGCATGGACCCGATATTCCCCATCTGTGGGCCCTTTCTTGAGACAGGCTTATAGTGTTTTCTTAGAGCATTCAGATTCCCCTTCGGGGATATCCACTAGGTTCACCAGGAGCCTCTCCGAACTTGATGTGGTGCGCCTTGTGGACCAGCTGCTGACAGCCAGGGGGATGTCTTCTGATTCAAAATCCCAATCCCTTATAGGACTTTGGTTTTCTGCTTCACGGACTGCATCTTACTCTCCTTCTTCATCCTCCTTGCAGGATCTGAAGCCCTCTGCACCGACGCCTCTCTCGGCACCCTCGGCTTCGGCATCGATAATGGACCTCACTTCAGACCCAGAGTCAACCCTTTGACCTTCGGTTCCATTGGAACCAGGTCTTCCTCAGGCCCGGGACTGGACTGCGGGTTCCTCGGTCCCGAGTTCGGCGCCAACTTTTTCTACAGTGCCATCCACGGTTCAAGGAGCCCTATCAGTACCTGTCCAGCTTGAGGCTCCACATGTGGGAGCGGGCTCAACGGAGTGGTGTGTGACCCCGGTTCTGAGATTGTCCTTCTCGGTAGTGGGCTCCCATCCCTCTTCAAGCAGTCCTGCTTTCCAGGCGATGGAGAGGGCTCTTGCCTCCATGAGCAAGCCTTCGGTGTCAGAACCCCCTTTTCCTCCCCCTGTGCTGTGGCTGTCACAGACCACAATCCCAGATCGAACACAGGTGCCGCAGTTGACCCTATTGCAGGGAGCCCTTTCTTCTGGGTCCTCTTCAGAAGCTCCCACTGAGGAGATTCTTAGGAAGAAATTGTGCAAGAGGATGCACATGGACTCCCCTGAGGAGTCCCTAACCGAGGATATGGGTTACTATGAAGGGGAAAGGTCCCCACAATCACCCCCTGAAGATGTCTCCTTTGGAGACATCCTGGAGATCTTGAAACAGAGGGGTGATTGGAAGCCCAAAGACAATTCCTCTGAGTAATCCATTTTCCTGCAAGCCTTTCGTGCTCGACTATCTACCTCCTGGGTTACCTCGCCTGCAAACGAGTTGGTTCAGCTTGTGGTGCAGTGCACCTGGAATAACCCTGACGCAGCTGAAGCAATCCCCAAGAGACCAGACAAGTTCCTCTCTCCCCCTAAAGAACATCCTCATTGGTCAAAAGGTCTACTGGTAGATGCTATGGTGGTGGCGGCAGCCGCCAAGAAAAAGCTCGCTGAGGAGAGCCACACTGAGTCCTGAGCAGTGAAGAGACTGGGGAAGTGAGTGTTTGCTTCACTGACCTTTGATATTCGGTCTTTGAACTACCTGGAACATTTCAGCAGACTCCAGAGAGACCTTATCTCCAAACTCTCTGGTACTCTGTCAGGAAAGTGTCTGACGAGGTTAATAACAAGGTGACCTTGCAGCTATTGACCCTGGAATCGATTTCTAATTCATCCATGAGGTTGGTTTCACATTCAACCGAAGGGGCGGCCAGAGCTGCGGGTTCAGACGTTGTTATGAGATGTCATGCCTGGATGCACCTATGTGACTTCGCAGATGCCTTCAAGTCTTCCTTCCTTAAAGCTCCAGTGGAAGCATCCTCCCTGTTTGCCCCTTAAGTGTAGCACACGTTAGCCAGGTGTGAGCAGGACAGTAAGACCCTGTCTGCAGTTGGTGTACGTTTCTCCACTCCTCAGCGTCCCATTTCCAGGAACCAGAGAAGTCGGAATTTGTGGCACAAAAAATCTCAGGGTCCTTTTCATGACATACGTGATGAGTTTACCCCCAGAGACAGAGAGGCAACTCTTCCGGAAGGTGCCCCTACAGGGGCAGAGGGGGTCCGCATAATCAGGGTTCCAGTGATTCCTTCTCTGAACAGCCCTATTAACGCTTCTGTAGACTGCCCCCCCCAATTGCTTTCCTCTGGAAGCAGTTGGGGGACGTCTTTCTCTGCACCCCAATGCCTGGCTGTCTATTACCACTGACTCTTGGGTGCAGAAGATAATATCCAGAGGTTAGAAAATCCCTTTGGACTCCTACCCAAAACCTCCAAAGCGAATCCCAGACATTCCACCCAGTCTAAGGGATGAAGCAGCTCTACAAATAGAACAGCTGTGCTTAAAAAGAGTCATCCAAAATGTCCCACCAGACCAGATAGGATCCAGAATTTACTCAAGGTTCTTTTTGGTGCCAAAAAAGGCAGGGGACTGGAGTCCAGTTTTGGACCTCAGCTGTTTAAACAGGTAAGTCAGCCAGACAAAATTCCGGATGGTCACGGTTCAGTCCATTCTCCCCTTTCTGGAGGAAGGTGATTGGATGTGCTCTCTAGACCTTCGGGATGTGTATTATCCTATCAAGATGGACAAATACTCCAGAAGGTTTCTTTGCTTCTGGCTGAGTGCCAATCACTACCAATTCTGTGACCTGCCCTTCAGACTCTCTACAGCCCCTAGAGTGTTCACCAAATGCATGGCAGCAGTGACAGCTCACTTGAGACTGCAAGGATTCTGGGTGTTTCCATATCTGAATGATTGGCTCCTCACCGCTCCCACCAAGCATCTACTGGTAACAACCTTGCATTACACTCTCTCTCTGGTGCATTGCCTGGGAATATCCATAAACTGGGAAAAGTCCAATCTAACTCCAACCCAGACCCTGGAGTTTATAGGGGTAACGTTCAATACCCGTTCTTGCTTAATCTCTCTCCTGGATCACAGGCTTCAAAGAATAAGGATACAGCTCCGGATGATACTCTGCCACAACTTGGTCCTGGCCCGACAGGTCCTGCAGTTGCTAGTATCAATGGCAGCATCTATAGCTATATACCCCTAGCAAGATTTCACATGAGACTCTTACAATTTCTACTGTTAACCCAGTGGTATCCGAATCATCAACCATTGCCTTCCAAGATCTGTATTATGAATCCGTGTAAACTGGATCTTTCTTGGTGGATGAAGCCAAACTCAGCACTTTGGAGCAGACCTTTCCATCCCCCTCAGCCCAATGCCATTGTGACCACGGACTCTTCTCTAATAGGGTGGGGGGGGGGGGATCATTATCAGGGAATGACTGTCCAAAGTGCATGGTCCGATGTAGAGGCCAGTCTGCATATAAATGTTCTAGAACTGAGGGCAGTGCTCTTAGTGTTGCAAGCATTTCAGACTGTCCTTCCTTTTTGAGCAGTTGCTATCCAATCGAACAACATGTCAGTAGTTTGGTACATCAACAAACAAGGAGGAACCAAGTCCTATCCCCTGTGTCGAGAGGCCATGAGAGTTTGGCGATGGGTGATAGCTTCCAACCACTTTCTGATAGCAACGCATATCCCGGGGATTTCTAACGTGATCACAGACAAATTGAGCAGGTCCATTCTCCTACCTCACGAGTGGTCGCTCGACCCTAACTTAGCGGTGAAGATATTCAGCCATCGGGGCCAGCCTTGCTGCGACCTATTTGCTTCCCCGTCCAACCACAAGTGCAACAACTATTTCACCCTAATTCCCTCACAGGGGAGTCCCCGAGAGGATGCACTTACTCACGACTGGCCCACGGGACTTCTTTTTGATTATCCTCCCATTCCTCTAGTTCTGAAGAAAGCCCTTCGGTTGAAAAGCAAGATGATCCTCATAGTCCCCTTTTGGCCTTGACAGGTATGATTCCCCTTTCTCTGGCCTCATCTTCTTTGCAGACTGTGGATCCTGGATCCAACTCAAGATCTAATATCTCATCCTCAAGGGCTGAGCCACCCGAACCTTTTCAGCCTCAAGCTCACAGCTTGGCTTCTCCACTTCCAGTGATTGCCAGGCATTGTAATCTTTCCTCTCCAGTACATGACATTATTCTGACTTCCCTTAAACCATCCACCAGAAAACTTTATGCTGACAAATGGAAAATATTTTAGATTTGGTCTAGATGGAGTGATTTAGACTTTTGTTCTGCACCCATCTCTGCTGTACTCCAGTACCGATCTAATTTTTTTCACAGAGGGCGTCGCAGCTTCAACCATTCATGTCCATTTAGCTGCCATTTCGAATTTTCATAATGGTTTCGGTGACTCCTCCTTAATCTCTCATCTCCTGAGCAAGACCTTTTTGAAAGAAATCTATCATTCAAGACCTCCAATTAAGGAGCCCACAGAAACCTGGAGTGAAACTCTTGTCTTGCAATCTTTGACACGGTCCCCCTTCGAACCAGCAGCCACATGTGACATCGTTTCTATCCTGGAAATCTCTCTTTCTGGTGGCTATTAATTTTGCCAGATGCATTTCTGAGCTCTAAGCTCTTTGTACCAAGTGTCCTTATTTGATTTTTTATAAGGACAGAGTATCAGTATGGACCAATCCTTCCTTCCTTCCCATCAAAAGTAATTTTCGAGTTTTCCATTATTCAGACAATTGATTTGCCTGTGTTTTTCCTAATTTTCCCAACAAGGGAGAGTATTGTTTACATTTACTGGATGTTCACAGACAATTGAGGTTTTACCTAGACAGAACAAAAACTATCAGGAAATCAGACCAATTTTTTTATTTCCTTTTCTGGTCCAAAAATGGGAAAGTCAGTCTCTAAAGTGACTCTAACCAAATGGCTCAAAGACTTTATAACTTTCATCTATAATCTAGAAAAGAAATCTGTTCCGCTAAACATCAGGGCTCATCCCACTAGATCTATGGCTTTTCATTCCAGAGCTTCAATGGACATCTGTGCTGCAGCTACATGGGCTTCCCCTCATACCTTTATCACTCATTACAAACTGGATCTGGTCTCCAGGGGAAAAGCGTCCCTTGGTTCAGTGGTGCTCAGGAATGTTCTTCCTTAAGGCCACCCATGGATATAAGATAGCTGGGGACTCTGTCCCATCAGTGATGAATGGAATGAAGATTAACAACATCAGATAAAGAAGTTATGTCTTCCCATAACATTCCACATTCCATCTGTGTTGTTGATCTTCATCCATTCAGCACGCCCCACCCTCCTTCCCCCTACTAGAGGCTCCTGGGGGATCTTTGGCTCCATTTCCTGGACTAAGGATTTTGCTCAGAGACAGCCTCTGCTTTATTTGCTAAGGCAAACTCGATTTAAGGTAACAGGGTGAAGGGGATTATGAGTAGAATCTTAGCTCGAGAGTTTTGGCTGGCGCGAACTTTGGTATTAGGCCGACTCAGTTCCGAGTGCTTGGAACCGAACCCATCAGTGATGAATGGATGACGATCAACAACACAGATGGAACGTTATGGTAAGACATAACTTCTTTTTTATCCTCTTATTTTCCATAATTATTTGATTTTGCATTTTTTTCTACACTGTTATTTTCTGTAGAAGTGCACGTTTCTTCAGGGGTTTTGTTGTAGCACATTTGCATTGCATGCAGTGTTTTGTTGAGACAAAACAAGTGAGTTAGGGAAGGAAGATTAACATCAAAGATTCTAATTCTAGCCACAGTATTAAAATCTGTAAATGCAGCACAAACTGTCACAGCTCAAGTAACACGTTAATCACAGGGGTCAGATTTCTCTCACTTCAACAGTGAACTACAGTTGTTACTTTGAAAAGAACAATTAACTCAGCCACATCTTCAAGGTTGTCAGTCAAACATTGCTTAAATTGCTTTACCCGAAATGACCATCAATCAAGGGAAGCAAAGTAATTAAAAATACAGATTGATGCTGGCAGTCAAAAGTAGACAGTCACAGTAGTCTTGTAAGCTGAAGAGAGGAAACCACAGCAAATGATCCTGTCATTATAGGAATTTCTCATTGTTGACATAAAATGACAACAGGAAGACAAAGGCAGTGACTGTAAAATAAAGTCATGCTCCCTGTGGCAGTCCCCTTTCAATGCATTTTGGGGTATTCCAAATTAAAAAAATTATAATAACCACCTACTTTGATAGAGAGACATTAGTAATGCAGAAAAGTTCAAGTTATGCTGAAAAGCGTATATTTGTTAGTTTTTGTGTGCAGTTTTCCTTTAAATAGCCCAAGAAGGAAGACTAATTTGTCATATTGTTATTGAGTCGGAACAAGGCTAGGAGTAGGGAAAAGAGCAGATGTGGAAAACATCAGTACAGCATTACATTCACCAGGCATTACTTCCAGTTGTTTTAATGTGAACAGGGAGCAGCAGTAGTTTATTTTAGGGTTGCCACCTTTTAAGCGGGTCAAAGTGGGATATTGAGGTGTGGCCAATATGACACTGGCCCAGCCGTCTACAATGTCATCACCACAGGAGTGGTGAAGGAGATGCAGTTATGGGCACAACAGTGTGACGCTATTACAGCATACCGAAATCTCACAAACCATTTAAATTATGCAGCTTTAACAGTAAAAGTAAAGCATTTCTGCAAACACATTAATCAGTTTTAACAACAAGTAAACTTTACAGAAAAAAACACTGCTCATATTAAGCAGACAGTTTTGTTTATTTAAAAAAGCAAAACAGCTCTTAAATTCTACGTATATTACTAACCATGACTGTTGTGATAAAAATAAACCTGTAGCATTAATTTACCCAGCACAACAGTTAAAGAAAGAACAGACCCAACAGCAACATGGCCATATTCACACTGTTATCAAAGCAGAACATTTTATACTTATTAAAGATGGCCTTAAAAATAAAATGCACACATTAGCAAACTATATTAAAACAGTCACAAGATCTTGTACCTAGTAGAGTACCAAATGCATTACGTTTACCTATGAACATGTCCCCTCAAAAAATAAAGTTATGTATGTATATATATATATATATATATATATATATATATATACACACACACACACACACACACCAACCACTATAAAAATACCCAAAGCAGTACATCTTAACTTCTTGAAGACAGCATTAAAAATAAATTACACACAGTATCACCCAAAAAGTGTAAACTGTTTCAAAACATTTTTGTCTGGAAATGCAAAGTACCCTAGAACAGCCACAATAACATTGGAAACAAAACAAGTACACTGTATTTATCCATGAAGATTGCCCCCACCAGAAGAAAAAGAAAACTTCTACATACACATTTTAACCTTTATAAACTACTGCTTCCAAATCATCCCAAAACAGCAACTTCTATAGATTAAATTATGTATATAGCACACAAACACTCCTGTACACATACATACTTTTTGTACCATTAAAAACTACAGCTTGCAAATCTAAAAAATAACCATTACGCATATTTAAATACCGTACAGTGTACCCATTTACCTCTAAACATTAAAAAGGTACATTGAAATAAAACACAATATTCCCATTTTAAAAAGTTAGAGCCATCAAACACTGTTTGTACTTGCATACCAGTACAATCACAGTCTTTGCTGGGCTAGCTGGCCCTCCTGCTGGAGTGGCTGGCTGGCTTCCCTGCTGGAGTGGCTGGCTGGCTTCCCTGCTGGAGTGGCTGGCTGGCTTCCCTGCTGGAGTGGCTGGCTGGCTTCCCTGCTGGAGTGGCTGGCTGGCTTCCCTGCTGGAATGGCTGGCTGGCTGGCTTCCCTGCTGGAATGGCTGGCTGACTGGCTTCCATGCTGGAATGGCTGGCTGGCTGGCTTCCTGCCTGCTGGAGTGGCTTTGCGGCTGGCTTCCTGCCTGCTGGGGCAGCTGGCTTCCTGCTTGCAGAGCTGGCTGGCTGGCTGGCTTCCTGCCTGCCTGCTGGGGTAGCTGGCTAACTGGCTTCCTGCCTGCTGGGGTAGCTGGCTGGCTGGCTTCCTGCCTGCTGGGGTAGCTGGCTGGCTTCCTGCCTGCTGGGGTGGCTGGCTGGCTGGCTTCCTGCATGCTGGGGTGGCTGGCTGGCTGGCTTCCTGCCTGCTGGGGTGGCTGGCTGGCTGGCTTCCTGCCTGCTGGGGTGGCTGGCTGGCTGGCTTCCTGCCTGCTGGGGTGGCTGGCTGGCTGGCTTCCTGCCTGCTGGGGTGGCTGGCTGGCTGGCTTCCTGCCTGCTGGGGTGGCTGGCTGGCTGGCTTCCTGCCTGCTGGATGACTGGCTGGGTTTCCTGCCTGCTGGGGTGGCTTGCTGGCTTCCTGCCTGCTGGGGTGGCTGGCTTCCTGCCTGCTGGGGTGGCTGGCTCGCTTCCTGCCTGCTGGGTTGGCTGGCTCGCTTCCTGCCTGCTGGGGTGGGTGGCTGGCTGGCTTCTTGCGTGTTGGGTGGCTGGCTTTGTGCGTGTTGGGTGGCTGGCTTCGTGCCTCCTGGGGTGGCTGGCTTCCTGGCTGCCGAGGTAGCTGGCTGGCTAGCTTCGTGCCTGCTGTGGTGGCTGGCTGGCTTCCTGCCTGCTCTGGTGGCTGGCTTCCTGCCTGCTGTGGTGGCTGGCTGGCTTCATGCCTGCTGGGGTGGGTGGTTGGCTTTGTGGCTGCTGGGGTGGCTGGCTTCATGCCTGCTGGGGTGGGTGGCTGGCTGGATGGCTTCTTGCCTACTGGGGTGGCTGGCTTCCTGCGTGTTGGGGTGGCTGGCTGGCTGGCCTTCTGCCTGCTGGAGTGGCTGGCTAGCTGGCTTCCTGCCTGCTGGAGTGGCTAACTGCCTTTCTGCCTGTTGGAGTGGCTAGAGTGTCTGGCTGTGGCTGCTGAAGTGGCTAGAGAAGCTGGCTGTGGTTGCCTCTGGCTGCTAGAGTGGCTGGAGTGGCAGACTCTGGCTGCTAGAGTGGCTGGCTTGCTTTTTGGTTGGCTGACTGTCTGGCTCTGTCTCGCTGCTGGAGTAGCTTGCTTGGTGGTTGGTTTACTCTGGCTGCAAAAAAAAAAAAAAAAAAACACCGGTCCTCTACTATTAGCGGCAATAGAGGCACTAATAGAAAACTACTCTACAGCCACAACCTTAGTAGGGCTCTTCCTACCTCAATCCCTGCCCCCTTCATGAGTCGCAGACAATTGCTGCATGATTTACAACACCCAGACCTAACAGAGAATAGTTCTGCCTGCAGGTCTAGGTTGGTGATGTAATTGAATTGTCATGGAAAAAAACAGAAGTATCTGTGACTTTTCCACAGTGATTCAGTGTGATTGGAAAGCAGGATTTTTAAAGTCCCACTTCTGTACAGAGCAGGAAATGGGATGAAGTAGCTCAACCCATGATTATCCTTATGATAATAGGATAGATGCCAACCTGCATTCATTGATATAAACTCTATAAAATCTAACTTGTTTTGTTGTTATATGCGAGTAGGCCAAGGCAAACTGCTTTTGATTTAATTAGGTTTCCTCAAATGCAGTACATGTCATTTTATCTGCTGCTACTTCATATCCAGCAGATCTGCAGTCATTACTGGTGGCGTATGGCTGCTACAAATACTGTTGGTATTAATATGTATGTATTTGGCTGTGAATAGGTGAATTGTTGTAATTTGTTACTGTGCATATGGAATTGTAATAATTCTTTTCACTTTTATGCATATGGTTTGGTTGTCTCCTGGTTCACACAGGAGCATATCTTTCCTTTCTCGGTTATTGGTTTTTAAGTTTATTTGTCACACAGAAAATGTCACTAAGAAATACTGAGATTTACAATGGTAGGTTGGAACATGAACATGCAGTCAGAAGGCTGAAACTTGCTTTGCAGGTAACATTGAAATTAAAACTGTTTCAGCAAGGTTCTGACATTTGGGCAGTAGTGGCTTTTTTAAACATCGACAATGCTGTCTATAAACTCAAGGAAGTAATTGGTATTTGTCAGTGGTAGCTGGTATTCATGTGTGTCTTTCTGTTTTGAAAAGGTCAAAGTATGAGAGGATGATCCCTGATACTTCCTAATTTTAACTCTTCAAAAAGATCAGGTTAATGATGCTTTACCATTCAAACACCTCTGCTGTAAAATCAACAGGAGGAGAAAAAACAAACAGCAATAAGAAATGAAAATAGTAAAAGCACCAAGCATAGATTCCAAGCAAATAAAAAGAAGTAAATCCTCAGGAGACCTCAGTCTTGGTTTCCATCCTTGTTCATTTCTTAATACAGGATGTATAAGCGCTAAGTGACTTAACATTGTGAAAATCTGCTACTTGTATACACATTTTTTCAGAGGGAGGGGGTGGAGTTACACATGTAGTCCTCCTTTATTGGTCCGTAATGGAGGGCCTGAGACCAGCCTTTGTCCCATACGGTGGGTGTGGTTCCATAATGGGCTAGTCCGATTTAGTGATGAGGTAACAGCCAGAGGGAAAACATCAAGACACAAATACCAGTTATGACGTGCATGTAAAACACCCCTATCTAAGCTTCAGTGTGCCAAAACAAAATGATGGGAATGTTAAACTACTTGGATTACTTCAGCTCTACAGAAATGGGTGGAATTAAAACAACCTACAAGGAAATATACCTTGGACTCACCCACCAGAACGAGGAAGAATTAATTATCAATAAACTAATGGACTTTCTAATGATCCCTTGCCCTAAGCTTCCCCAAATTTTTGGCATTCCCAAACCTCACAAGAAATTCTTTGATCCTCGCCACAGACCTGTCATAGCCAATGGAGAGTCCATCACTGAACCAATTTCTGTCTACCTAAAGGTTCAAATCAAACAGCCGTTCAAAACAACCCTCTCGACTTTCTCAGTAAGGTTAAGGACATCATCTTATGAGCCAGAACCACCCTTGTTATTATCAACATAGAGGCTTTGTACACAGCACTCCTACATGACTGTTGAATATGGAAAGTCACCCAAGCCATGCAGCAGCACGTGGGCTGCCCCCAGTTGAAACAGAAATTCTTGTCAGGCCACTAAAGGTCCTACTTAAGAGCAATTTCTTTCAATTTGAACCCAGATATTTCAGACAAACCATAAGGATAACAATGGAGGTGGTCATGGCTCTGCACTCAGCTAATGTGGCTGTGAGGAAGTGGGAAAAGGACTTTGTCTAACAACTCCCTGTTCTTTGCATCGATCAGTTGCTATCTGTGTTTCATAGATGACATCTTTAGCATCTTGGAAGGAAATGATTCAGAGCTCTACATTGTTTTTGAGGTTCACAACCCAACACAGCAAAGATGAGGTTAACTTTCTGGACCTCTTGATTTTTGAAGACCCATCCACCAGCAAGTTAACCTTTTTCTCCATAGCAGTGGCATGCACCCTAGAATCACCAAAAGAAACATCATAAAATTCCAGGGGATGAGACTGGCAAGAACATCCAAAAGCCTCCAAAATTTCTCCAAAAATGTGGCTTAACTAGAAAGGGACTTCCTAGCTAGAGGCTACTGCAACAGACTGCTCTCAACCATTCTACAATCTATAAAGATCTCCAGATGACTGATTACCACAGCCTCCTGGTAGCAGCAAGTAGGTTCCACAGGCAATTTAGGAACAGGGCATGTGATCTCCTAGAACCAAAATGAGACAGAACAATGGCCCTAACATTGTCCCAGGGCTACATGGAAATCAGGAAGACCATAATCAACAACTGGGTAGTTGTCACAGAGAATAGGCAACTGAGCAATTTACTGCCAATACACCCATTATTCAGCCTTAAAAAAAGCACAAAGCATAAGAAGCTACACGAAAAGCAGAAACACTGAAGAGATGACTGGTTACAAAAAGGGACCTACAGATGCGGACACTCTGACTGCAACTACTGCCCACTAGTGAGCAACACTTATAACTTCAAATATCCCAACGTAGGTTCATAGGTAGGTACTAGGCTATTTACCCAAAGGCATTTATAAGCCTAGCCGGAATGTGTTGACTTTCGCCGCCCCCTTAGATTAGTTCCCTGTGCCTCTGTCCAGCAGAGCCATTGAAGTGATCCCTGGGGTAAACTTTCTGTTTCCCATCCACTTGTCAAGGTTTCTCTTGAAGAGGGTTAGCAAGGAGCTATGCCTAATGTACATTGGAATCTTGTTCCAGAGCATGGGAAGTCTCTGGGAGAGGAATCTATCCCTCCAGCACGTCCTATTTATTGTTGTGGTGAGGTGTAGATCCCTGGAGCATGTGGTTCGAGGGGATATGGTTTTCTTTAGGTGGAGCGTCTATCAATTCTGGGTTGGACATGGCCTTGTATGTCAGGCAGAGATCACCTCAGAGTAGTCGGTATGCAACCGAGTACAGCTGGAGTTTCTTCAGTCGAGCTGCATAGGACATCTGCTTGAGGCCAGTGATCCTCTTGGTGAGGAACTTCTGTGGTCTTTCCAGTTGTTGCAGGTGTCTTGTAAGGTTCATCCCAAATGGGGCATTGTACTCTATGATGGGTCTGATGAGTAATGCATAGAGGGGCCCAATGATCTCTTTCAGTCTGGATGCAAACCCTTTTGTGATTATGTGGGCCACATAGAAGGATTTTCTAACCACTTTGGCAATGTGATTATCAAAGGAGAGGTTACTGTTTACTTGGATCCCCAGATCCCTTATTACGTCTTCCATATTTAGGGGGCTACCACCTATGTGGTAGTTTGTGGGTACTTTGTTTTTTCCAAAGGGGATGACTATTCACTTTTTGGCATTTAGCTTGAAGCTATACCAGGTATCTGTCTCAGTGAGACCCTTTTGGAGGATGTATGTGTCAGCTAGAGAGTCAGTTATAGCCTCTAGTTTGCAGTCGTCTGTGAACTTGGTCAGCCATAGTCCTCCTGTCCTTGCCTGTACCTCTGATAAGTATATGCCGAACAGGAGGGGTCTTAGGACTGAGCCCTGGGGAATGCCACTCGTAACCGATTTAGAGTCAGACCCAGCTTTTGCAACTCTTACCATTTGGGTTCTGTGGGTTCTGTCCGTGAGCCAGTTGGCAACCCATCCTGTGACGTAGGGTTTTATGTTCAGGCTGGTGAGCTTGTCTATAATACCTGAGTGGGGAATAGTGTCGAAGGCCTTTGCGAGGTCTAGGTAGGCTGTGTGGACCACCTTTCCCTCGTCTATAGCATTGGTAGCTGTCTCAAAGAAGTCCACCAGGTTTAGTAGGCATCATCTGCCCCTTAAAGCTGAACTGTGTAGGGTCCTGTGTTTGGAAGTTTCCAATGTCCCTGTTAATGAGATCCATGATGATGCGCTTCGTAGCTTTGCAGACCAAGCTAGTCAGGCTTATAGGGTGATAGTTCCCAGTTTGGGTAATTGAAATCACCCAATATCAGGGTGTTTGGTAGGCCCTTTATGTTTCCCAGTGTTTCCAGGAATGCGGAGTGGGGGTCCTGGGACATGGTGGGTGATCTGTAGCAAGCTATAATTTGAATAGCAGTTTTGCCCATTGTTAGTTGCACATGGATGATCTCTGAAGCATCGTGCTGTGCCACTAGCCTGTAGGTGTGGGTATCCTTGATGAATATGAATACTCCCCCACCTTTTGTATTTCGGTCCGGGTTTTGTGGCCGAAATGTATGGTATGAGTTGTAGCCTGGTAGTGCTGGGGTGCTCTCTGGAGCCTTAAACCAGTTTTCTCTTACTGCACATATATCGATTTTTTCCATACTGAGGAGTGCCTCGAGTGCGTGCATTTTGAGGTTTAGACTTCTGGCATTGAGCAGCATTACCCTCAGTTTTTTGTTACTTGTGCTATTTACTGTGGTGGGTTTGTCTTTTGAGCCTTGCCTAAAAAAGGCACTATGGGGGGGGCAAGAGCCTTGGCCACTATTCGAAAGCCTAACGGTGACAGGTGCAAGCCGTCTCTAGCAAAGCAGCGTGGCTTGTCGAGCATGTCATCCCAAGCTGACAGACACTGGATCCCCTTTGAATGACACCAGAAGCTTAGCCAGTTGTTGAAATTGATAATTTTTTCTCTGGGCAAAAGGTAACTGTAACAGAGACAGTGGTATACAGGGCAAGTTGTAGGAAATGTCCAAGTTTCTGTGTTGGAAAAACTGTTAGTAAACTAAAAAGAAGGGTAGTACAGCACATCAGAAATCTGAACAAAAGTCCAAAAGAGCTCTTGGCGAAGCACCTGATGGAACACCCAAATCTTGAATGCCTCTGGTTTCACATCCTGAATAGTTAACTTAGAAACAGTGGAGGGCAATGAAGATGACATACTTGAAAAGAAGGAATTACAATGGCAAATTAAGCTCAAAGCATACGAGAAGCCAGTACTTAACACATCATGTTCCAGCTTAAGTGTCCTCAGCTTAAGGAAGCTTAATCATAAAAACTTTTAGTAAATCCAACAGTACTGGCTGAAAACCAAATAAAGGCATGGAAACCGTAAGTCTGTTTCTACATAGGGTTCACTTGTTTGGAGTTTATGGAAAGGGACAGCTGAGGTGCACTAGTGTTTTTGTGTGTGGTATTCCCCACTTTCTTTGTTATCCCTTCTTATCCTGGGGGTTTTAGCTTAGCATGGACCTGTGTTCTGGTTAGTTAAGGTAAAATAGAATGGGTAAGTGGAGTGTTTATTGTGGTATTGATAGTTTTTCCTTTGAGCATCATAAATACCCTGCTGTAAAAGTGCTGCATTTACCTTCTGTCTGATGTTTCCCTGAAAGCATGATTTTTATGCAATTCTTTGTCTACTATTCCTTCTATGTACCCTATATAGTGTTTATACCATTGTGTTATACTTCTGTAAGAGGACTCAGATACAGGATATATTTGATGAAGCAGTAGGTGAAAGCAACGCCGAATCCAGCTATATATATATATATATATATATATATATATATATATATATATATATATATATATTTTTTTTTTTTTTTGGAATAGGTAGGATTGTTTATATGCATGTTCTAATTGGTACTTGCCCCAAGCCTTCCTAGCTTCTCTGGATCGGAAGGATGCTTACATTCATATTCCCATTTATCCTGTATTCAAGAAGTATTTACATTTCTCTGTTTCTACTTGTTATTTTAGTCCTGTGATTTTCTTCAAATGCCTGGCTCCATTTATAGCTTTCTGCAGGTTTCAAGGTTAAAAATCTTTCCTTATCTGGATGATCTCCTCATTCAAGATGTGTAGGACCCACAAATTACCAGGCTACTGTTGCATGGTGAGGGTTTCACCATCAGTCTGTCCTGTCCCCCTCTCAGTATCACATTTATCTGGGGTGCAGGATTCAAACTGTTCCAGTGTTGACATCTCTGCCTGCTCCCAAGGTACTGGCTCTTACAACTTATTTTCAGTCCTTACTTCCTCTGTCTCGCATGCCTACCACAGAATTTCTGAGGGTTTTGAGGTTCATGGCCCTAACCATTCCCATGCTGTCTTTTGCCAAACTTCAAATGAAAACGTTTCAGTGGTTCCTGTTGTTGGTGCGGCTTCAGCATTGTCACTCTCAGGAGTTTCCCATTCCCTTACTTCTTTGTCTAAAACTTAATCTTCACTGGTGGCTTCACTGCTTATCTGTCGATCCGGGAACCCCTATCTCAAGAGCTCTTTATGGACACTTCAGATCAGGGATGGGAGGCTGCTTAAGCTAATATAAGGGTTCAGGGTATCTTGCCTCCTTATCAGCTGCTGGATCACATCAACATCAAGGAAATGCAGACACTTATCCTGGCTCTCCAGGTCTTTCATTCCCAGGACCATTGAGGGTCTGTGCAAGACAGCACCATAGTCATGTGATACAGCAACAAGGAGGGAGGTCCTACCTCCTTTTCAGACAAGCCATTTAGGCCTGGGATCTTCCAGTCTAAATGCAGACTTCACACTGCAGGCTGTTTAAATTATTTAGGACAAACCTGGTGGCAGACTCTCCGAGCAGGTCCAGGGCACGCCATCATGAATGGATGCTTCCCAGAGAGTTGTTTCTGGACATAGTTCATCAGTGGCATATTCTTCAAGTGGATCTGGTTGCTTTCCTGCTGAACAGACAGCTTTCTTACTTTTGTTCCAGAACCCCAAGCCATCTATCTTGGATGGTGGACACCATGTCTTTTTCATGGAGGGGGATGCTACTTTATGCTTTCCCCATCTTTCTTTTTTATCTTGAGTCTTGCACAACATCAAATAGGACTCTCTGAAAATCTTGTCTATGACCCCCTTTTGGCCCAAACAGCACTAGTCCCCCCCCTTTTTTCATCTGGCCAGAGGCAATCATCACAAGTTACCACACCAGATGGATCTTCTCACAAAAGACGAGTTTCTCCTTCACCCTCATCCGTCCACTCTTCAGTTAACACTTTGGGTGATAGGGTTTTAATCCCCTTTCAACATCATTTCTCTGAGGACATGCTTAAGGTTCTGCAGGAGGCCAGGAAACTCAGTACCAGAAAATCATAAATATCCAAATGGAATAGATTTTCTGTTTGGTGTCTCAAACTTCACCAGGATCCTTTTTCAGTGGGGGTCTCTCTGGTTCTCTGTTAGTTGTGTGAATTTTTCAATGCTGGTTTAGCATATCATATTCCTTGGTTAAAGCTCACTTGTCAGCAATCTCCACTTTCTGCCTTTGACTCCACTGCTGGCCTCTCGTTTTGAAGTTAAACAATTCCTGAAAGGCATCTTCCACATCAGGCCTCCAAGAAAGCCCATACCTCCTACTTGGGACCTAAATTTTGTCCTTGAAAAATTGACTCAGGCTCCCTTTGAGCCTGCTGCCTCGTCTTCTCTGCAACATTGCACCTGGAAGACAGTTTTATTGTTGGCCCTTACTTCCGCTAAGAGAGTTTCTGAACTCCAAACCTTGATGGTGGTTTCTCCTGTTTTGATTTTTCATAGAGACAGGGTGTCTCTGCATAGTAATCCTTCTTTTATGCCTGACGTGGTAAATGAACTGTCCCTTAATCAGTCTAACCAGCTTCCTTATATTCTATGCAATCTTATAGTGTGAAGTTTCCTCACAACTTGGATTTTCATAGACAGCTCTGGTTTTATCTAGAGACTACAGTCTGTGCATAAGTCTGCGCAACTTTTTGCTTCTTTTCTTGACAGCACATTGGATTTGGTTGTTTCTAAACAAACCATCTCTTTCTGGATTTTGAAGGCCATTTCCTTTTGTGTTATACCTATCACGGCAAGTAGCTTTCTTCCTGTGTTTGGGACCATTCGACCAGGGTAGTGGCCTTTTCACAGTGCTTTAAGGCTTTGGATACCACTTCTATCCATGAAGGTGCTATTTGGTCTTTTGTGCACACCTTCACTAAACATTACAAGTTGGATGCCATTTCTAGAGCCACGGTGGGTTTTGCTAATGCCATCCTTCATGGGTTTGTGGAGGGTTCCTGTTTACCTTCCTCCTCCCTTTCCTCATGTTAGCTTTTTGTATTCTCCCATCTGTTATGAATACCTCACCAGTGATATGGAAGGACATATAAAGTTGTGTAAAATCTTGGCATAACAGTAGATGTCCTATTCTTCACTGTTGAAGTATTCAGTCTCTCCCTCCTACCCACTTTTTCTTCCATTTTTTCTGTTGGGAACATCTGCATGGCTAAGGGGTCTTTCCCCTTCTCCCTAGATGCATGTGTTCTTTTCTTTCCTGGAATAGCTTTTTTTTTAATAGGAAACATCTTTATTACATTATCATGTATGGCATAAGCAGTTACACATTTCTGTAAATAAAAACAGACCATATTGACATAATTTTAGTTACAAATATTATGCATTACATATAATCTGTCTAGTCATCAGTCAAACATTACATAGTTCATTCAAATCTTCCCTTCTTTTAAACCTCATTCCTCCTCTGCATGTATTGTTCCCACAATTCCCATTATTGTCTGTGCAATTTGCTCTTACCCTTTCTAAAGATCCCAATTCCAGTTGTTCTATCTCTGTTACTATGTTCACTACTTCTAGCACAGTTGGCTTAGACGTGGATTTCCATTTTATAATAATTACTTTTTTGGCAGTTACCATAATTAGACTCACGAAGGCCTTACTATGTACAGGCAATTCCGATTATCTGTCATAGCTCAAAAAAATCATTATCTTAGTTGCATCAATTTGCTCACCCAATATCTCTGACAAAGTAGTCTGCAGGAATCTTTAAAGTCTGACAGCTCATTACACTCCAAGAAAATATGTTTCACAATTACCTTATTCTTCCTCATCATAACTCCAACATTTGCTGTCTGCCTGAGGAAAAATTGTCTGGAGACTACTCGGGGAATAAAAAATTACCTGTGTAAACACTTACAAGCAACATCCTAAATTTTCTAGAATTTGTTGCTTATTTGGGAGACATACATATATCCCCCATTGTTTCTTTTGAATTGTATATCCAGTCTCTCTTCCCAATCCTTTCTAACCTCCTGTGGTTGATTCTTATAGTTATCATGCAATATTTTGTATGCTGTACTAATTATTCCTTTTTTAACAGCAGCTTCTGTTCAGATTCTACTGAAAACTCCACCAGTACTGGTCTTTAACTTAGAATCCCCCTTTTTCTTTCTCTTTGCCATCCCTGTCAAGGATCGATATCAGAGTATAGGCAATCTCTAGCTTGCAGTACAAATAAATTCTTGGCCTCTTCCAATTCTATTACTTTTCCCTCTCTAATTATTTGCTTCCAATACCTTGGTTATTTTGCCAGTTTTTTCCAATAATTTCCAGCCCCCTTTTGCCTATTGTCTGTATTCCTAATTGCAGTCATCCCTATCAGTAGAATCTCCTTTCTCCATTCACGTGTTGGCTTAGCTGTTAGAATACCTTCTGCTACTTTGACTATAATATTCTGTATGGTTATTGTTGTTCTCCTTAAGGATCTGCATCCAAAATCCCAGTCTCTCTTTGTTTCTTGAGCTTCCCCCTGTTTCATCATCATCCTTTTCCACTCTGAATTATAGGTGTCTGCTTGTGCTGTGTATAGGAGCCTTAACTGTGTAGCTCTGAAATACCCCTTCAAATCAGGTAATCCCAAACCACTTTGTTCTATTGGAAGAATCAGCTTATCCCACTTGACTCTTGCCATCGTCCCCTCCCAGATAAAATCCTTCAGCTCTTTATTAATTGCTAGCCACAACTTCTGTAGTTGATAAAAAATATGTCCGACCTATGTATAAAACTAAAGCCACTAAAAACATTTAAATGCTTGTATCTTGCAATCCATATCCATATAATTTAGCTTCCAATTTCTCAGTTTTTGTATTATCTTTTGTTTAGTCTTTTCCCACATATCTTTAGCTGCCACACCAGAATAATTTTTAATCCATATTCCTAAGTACTTCATTTTATCATGTCCCCCATAAATATGTGTATTGCTAAATCAGTTCATGTGTGGGTACATAATTTACAATTGTTGCCTTGGTTTTAGCTTCATTAACTTTGTTTTCTAAAAAGATTGAAACTGCCTCAGAATGTTCCACAACATTGAAATGTCTTTTTCTGGTTTTATCAGGCATAAAATAATGTCATCTGCTAATAGAGAGTACTTTTCCAGACTACCATACCAATTATATCCTTGAATTTCTGAGTCCCTTATTTTCTTTGTCAGTGGTTCCAAATATAATGTAAATAAAGGGGAAAGAGGACACCCCTGCCTGTTTCCTGTGCTGAAACAGAAAGTATCAGACAGGAATCTACCCACTTTAATTTTCGTCTCTGATCCGTCATAAATCCTCCTAATCAACCTTATACTTCTATCAGGGAATACAGATGCTTCCATTGCTTTGCTCATAAACTTCCAGCTTACTCTGTCAAATGCCTTCTCTGCATCAAGACCCACCAAAAACGGTGGTATTTTCATGCATTCTGCTTCCATCTGGAACATCAGTGTTCTGATGATGTCAAATGTTTGCCTCCCCTCCACAAAATCACATTGATCCATATCTATCAATTTTAACATTACCTTTGCAATTCTTTTAGCCATTATAGACAG